>NW_025957253.1:0-41480 GCF_023159225.1 Perognathus longimembris pacificus | reverse complement strand
GAAAAAAAGCTCATTTAGGACCTGCACTTACGAAGGGGGTAGGCAGCTGTATATCAGGGAGTAAACCTTCTGAGAATAAAAACAGCTGGAGCTTGTTAAGGTAATTATACAGGGGGAATTATAAACGACTGGGAACTCCTCAGAAGAATCTGATTCGTGGTGAGGGGAGAGAGATAAAAGCTCATTTAGGAACTACATGAACATGCTGCGTAGGTAGCTGTTTATCAGTAAATATCTCCACTGAGATTAAGAACAGCAGTAGCTTAATAAATTAAGTACTTCCTGGTATGGTTACTGTACTGGTAACTCCCCAAAAGAATCTGGATTGTGGTGAGGGAACAGAGAAAAAAGCTCATTTAGGACCTGCACTTACGCAGGGGGTAGGCAGCTGTATATCAGGGAGTAAACCTTCTGAGAATAAAAACAGCTGGAGCTTGTTAAGGTAATTACACAGGGGAAAGGATAATGTACTGGGAACTCCTCAAAAGAATCTGATTTGTGGTGAGGGAAGAGAGATAAAACCTCATTTAGGAACGACATGAACATGCTGCGTAGGTAGCTGTTTATCAGTAAATATCTCCACTGAGATTAAGAAAAGCAGTAGCTTAATAATTAAGTAATTCCTGGTATGGTTACTGTACTGGTAACTCCACAAAAGAATCTGGATTGTGGTGAGGGAACAGAGAAAAAATCTCATTTAAGACCTGCACTGACGAAGGGGGTAGGCAGCTGTATATCAGGGAGTAAACCTTCTGAGAATAAAAAAAGCTGGAGTTTGTTAAGGTAATTACACAGTGGAAAGGATAATGTACTGGGAAATCCTCAGAAGAATCTGATTTGTGGTGAGGGGAGAGAGATAAAATCTCATTTAGGAACGACATGAACATACTGCGTAGGTAGCTGTTTATCAGTAAATATCTCCACTGAGATTAAGAAAAACAGTAGCTTAATAAATTAAGTACTTCCTGGTATGGTTACTGTACTGGTAACTCCCCAAAAGAATCTGGATTGTGGTGAGGGAAAAGAGAAAAAAGCTCATTTATGACCGGCACTTACGAAGGGGGTAGGCAGCTGTATATCAGGGAGTAAACCTTCTGAGAAGAAAAACAGCTGGAGCTTGTTAAGGTAATTACACAGGGGAAAGGATAATGTACTGGGAACTCCTCAGAAGAATCTGATTTGTGGTGAGGGGAGAGAGATAAAAGCTCATTTAGGAACGACATGAACATGCTGCGTAGGTACTGTTTATCAGTAAATATCTCCACTGAGATTAAGAAAAGCAGTAGCTTAATAAATTAAGTACTTCCTGGTATGGTTACTGTACTGGTAACTCCCCAAAAGAATCTGGATTGTAGTGAGGGAACAGAAAAAAAAGCTCATTTAGGACCTGCACTTATGAAGGGGGTAGGCAGCAGTATATCAGGGAGTAAACCTTCTGAGAATAAAAACAGCTGGAGCTTCTTAAGGTAATTACACCGTGGAAAGAATAATGTACTGGGAACTCCTCAGAAGAATCAGATTTGTGGTGAGGGGAGAGAGATAAAAGCTCATTTAGGAACGACATGAACATGCTGCGTAGGTAGCTGTTTATCACTAAATATCTACCCTGAGATTAAGAAAAGCAGTAGCTTAATAAATTCAGTACTTCCTGGTATGGTTACTGTACTGGTAACTCCCCAAAAGAATCTGGATTGTGGTGAGGGAACAGAGAAAAAAGCTCATTTAGGACCTGCACTTACGGAGGGGGTAGGCAGCTGTATATCAGGGAGTAAACCTTCTGAGAATAAAAACAGGTGGAGCTTGTTAAGGTAATTACACAGGGGAAAGGATAATGTACTGGGAACTCCTTACAAGAATCTACTTTGTGGTGAGGGGAGAGAGATAAAAGCTCATTTAGGAACGACATGAACATGCTGCGTACGTAGCTGTTTATCAGTAAATATCTCTAATGAGATTAAGAACAGCAGTAGCTTAATAAATTAAGTACTTCCTGGTATGGTTACTGTACTGGTAACTCCCCAAAAGAATCTGGATTGTGGTGAGGGAACAGAGAAAAAAGCTCATTTAGGACCTGCACTTACGAAGGGGGTAGGCAGCTGTATATCAGGGAGTAAACCTTCTGAGAATAAAAACAGCTGGAGCTTGTTAAGGTAATTACACAGGGGAAAGGATAATGTACTGGGAACTCCTCAGAAGAATCTGATTTGTGGTGAAGCGAGAGAGATAAAAGCTCATTTAGGAACGACATGAACATGCTGCGTAGGTAGCTGTTTATCAGTAAATATCTCCACTGAGATTAAGAAAAGCAGTAGCTTAATGAATTAAGTACTTCCTGGTATGGTTACTGTACTGGTAACTCCCCAAAAGAATCTGGATTGTGGTGAGGGAACATAGAAAAAAGCTCATTTAGGACCTGCACTGACGAAGTGGGTAGGCAGCTGTATATCAGGGAGTAAACCTTCTGAGAATAAATACAGCTGGAGCTTGTTAAGGTAATTACACAGGGGAAAGGATATTGTACTGGGAACTCCTCAGAAGAATCTGATTTGTGGTGAGGGGAGAGAGATAAAAGCTCATTTAGGAACGACATGAACATGCTTCGTAGGTAGCTGTTTATCAGTAAATATCTCCACTGAGATTAAGAAAAGCAGTAGCTTAGTAAATTAAGTACTTCCTGCTATGGTTACTGTACTGGTAACTCCCCAAAAGAATCTGGATTGTGGTGAGGGAACAGAGAAAAAAGCTCATTTAGGACCTGCACTGACGAAGGGGGTAGGCAGCTGTATATCTGGGAGTAAACCTTCTGACAATAAAAAAAGCTGGAGCTTGTTAAGGTAATTACACAGGGGAAAGGATAATGTACTGGGAACTCCTCAGAAGAATCTGATTTGTGGTGAGTGAAGAGAGATAAAAGCTCATTAAGGAACGACATGAACATGCTGCGTAGGTAGCTGTTTATCAGTAAATATCTCCACTGAGATTAAGAAAAGCAGTAGCTTAATAAATTAAGTACTTCCTGTTATGGTTACTGTACTGGAAACTCCCCAAAAGAATCTGGATTGTGGTGAGGGAACAGAGAAAAAATCTCATTTAAGACCTGCACTGACGAAGGGGGTAGGCAGCGGTATATCAGGGAGTAAACCTTCTGAGAATAAAAACAGCTGGAGTTTGTTAAGGTAATTACACAGTGGAAAGGATAATGTACTGAGAACTCCTCAGAAGAATCTGATTTGTGGTGAGGGGAGAGAGATAAAAGCTCATTTAGGAACGACATGAACATACTGCGTAGGTAGCTGTTTATCAGTAAATATCTCCACTGAGATTAAGAAAAACAGTATCTTAATAAATTAAGTACTTACTGGTATGGTTACTGTACTGGTAACTCCCCAAAAGAATCTGGATTGTGGTGAGGGAACAGAGAAAAAAGCTCATTTAGGACCTGCACTTACCAAGGGGGTAGGCAGCTGTATATCAGGGAGTAAACCTTCTGAGAATAAAAACAGCTGGAGCTTGTTAAGGTAATTACACAGGGGAAAGGATAATGTACTGGGAACTCCTCAGAAGAATCTGATTTGTGGTGAGGGGAGAGAGATAAAAGCTCATTTAGGAACGACATGAACATGCTGCGTAGGTAGCTGTTTATCAGTAAATATCTCCACTGAGATTAAGAAAAGCAGTAGCTTAATAAACTAAGTACTTCCTGGTATGGTTACTGTACTGGTAACTCCCCAAAAGAATCTGGATTGTGGTGAGGGAACAGAGAAAAAAGCTCATTTAGGACCTGCACTTACGAAGGGGGTAGGCAGCTGTATATCAGGGAGTAAACCTTCTGAGAATAAAAACAGCTGGAGCTTGTTAAGGTAATTACACAGGGGAAAGGATAATGTACTGGGAACTCCTCAGAAGAATCTGATTTGTGGTGAGGGGAGAGAGATAAAAGCTCATTTAGGAACGACATGAACATGCTGCGTAGGTAGCTGTTTATCAGTAAATATCTCCACTGAGATTCAGAAAAGCAGTAGCTTAATAAATTAAGTACTTCCTGGTATGGTTACTGTACTGGTAACTCCCCAAAAGAATCTGGATTGTGGTGAGGGAACAGAGAAAAAAGCTCATTTAGAACCTGCACTTACAAAGGGGGTAGGCAGCTGTATATCAGGGAGTAAACCTTCTGAGAATAAAAACAGCTGGAGCTTGTTAAGGTAATTACACAGGGGAAATTATAAAGTACTGGGAACTCCTCAGAAGAATCTGATTTGTGGTGAGGGGATAGAGATAAAAGCTCATTTAGGAACGACATGAACATGCTGCGTAGGTAGCTGTTTATCAGTAAATATCTCCACTGAGATTAAGAAAAGCAGTAGCTTAATAAATTAAGTACTTCCTGGTATGGTTACTGTACTGGTAACTCCCCAAAGAATCTGGATTGTGGTGAGGGAACAGAGAAAAAAGCTCATTTAGGACCTGCACTGACGAAGGGGGTAGGCAGCTGTATATCAGGGAGTAAACCTTCTGAGAATAAAAACAGCTGGAGCTTGTTAAGGTAATTACACAGGGGAAAGGATAATGTACTGGGAACTCCTCAGAAGAATCTGATTTGTGGTGAGGAGAGAGAGATAAAAGCTCATTTAGGAACGACATGAACATTCTGCGTACGTAGCTGTTTATCAGTAAATATCTCCACTGAGATTAAGAAAAGCAGTAGCTTAATAAATTAAGTACTTCCTGGTATGGTTACTGTACTGGTAACTCCCCAAAAGAATCTGGATTGTGGTGGGGGAACAGAGAAAAAAGCTCATTTAGGACCTGCACTGACGAAGGGGGTAGGCAGCTGTATATTAGGGAGTAAACCTTCTGAGAATAAAAACAGCTGGAGCTTGTTAAGGTAAATACACAGGGGAAATTATAAAGTACTGGCAACTCCTCAGAAGAATCTGATTTGTGGTGAGGGGAGAGAGATAAAAGCTCATTTAGGAACGACATGAACATGCTGCCTACGTAGCTGTTTATCAGTAAATTTCTCCACTGAGATTAAGAAAAGCAGTAGCTTAATAAATTAAGTACTTCCTGGTATGGTTACTGTACTGATAACTCCCCAAAAGAATCTGGATTGTGGTGAGGGAACAGAGAAAAAAGCTCATTTAGGACCTGCACTTACGAAGGGGGTAGGCAGCTGTATATCAGGGAGTAAACCTTCTGAGAATAAAAACAGCTGGAGCTTGTTAAGTTAATTACACAGGGGAAAGGATAATGTACTGGGAACTGCTCAGAAGAATCTGATTTGTGGTGAGGGGAGAGAGATAAAAGCTCATTTAGGAACGACATGAACATACTGCGTAGGTAGCTGTTTATCAGTAAATATCTCCACTGAGATTAAGAAAAGAAGTAGCTTAATAAATTAAGTACTTTCTGCTATGGTTACTGTACTGGTAATTCCCCAAAAGAATCTGGATTGTGGTGAGGGAACAGAGAAAAAAGCTCATTTAGGACCTGCACTTACGAAGGGGGTAGGCAGCTGTATATCAGGGAGTAAACCTTCTGAGAATAAAAACAGCTGGAGCTTGTTAAGGTAATTACACAGGGGAAAGGATAATGTACTGGGAACTCCTCAGAAGAATCTGATTTGTGGTGAGGGGAGAGAGATAAAAGCTCATTTAGGAACGACATGAACATGCTGCGTATGTAGCTGTTTATCAGTAAATATCTCCACTGAGATTAAGAAAAGCAGTAGCTTAATAAATTAAGTACTTCCTGGTATGGTTACTGTACTGGTAACTCCCCAAAAGAATCTGTATTGTGGTGAGGTTCAGAGAAAAAAGCTCATTTAGGACCTGCACATACGAATGGGATAGCCAGCTGTATATCAGGGAGTAAACCTTCTGAGAATAAAAACAACTGGAGCTTGATAAGGTAATTACACAGGGGAAAGGATAATGTACTGGGAACTCCTCAGAAGAATCTGATTTGTGGTTAGTGGAGAGAGATAAAAGCTCATTTAGGAACGACATGAACATGCAGCGTACGTAGCTGTTTATCAGTAAATATCTCCACTGAGATTCAGAAAAGCAGTAGCTTAATAAATTAAGTCCTTCCTGGTATGGTTACTGTACTGGTAACTCCCCAAAAGAATCTGGATTGTGGTGAGGGAACAGAGAAAAAAGCTCATTTAGAACCTGCACTTACGAAGGGGGTAGGCAGCTGTATATCAGGGAGTAAACCTTCTGAGAATAAAAACAGCTGGAGCTTGTTAAGGTAATTACACAGGGGAAATTATAAAGTACTGGGAACTCCTCAGAAGAATCTGATTTGTGGTGAGGGGATAGAGATAAAAGCTCATTTAGGAACGACATGAACATGCTGCGTACGTAGCTCTTTATCAGTAAATATCTCCACTGAGATTAAGAAAAGCAGTAGCTTAATAAATTAAGTACTTCCTGGTATGGTTACTGTACTGGTAACTCCCCAAAAGAATCTGGATTGTGGTGAGGGAACAGAGAAAAAAGCTCATTTAGGACCTGCACTGACGAAGGGGTTAGGCAGCTGTATATCAGGGAGTAAACCTTCTGAGAATAAAACCAGCTGGAGCTTGTTAAGGTAATTACACAGGGGAAAGGATAATGTACTGGGAACTCCTCAGAAGAATCTGATTTGTGGTGAGGGGAGAGAGATAAAAGCTCATTTAGGAACGACATGAACACGCTGCGTAGGTAGCTGTTTATCAGTAAATATCTCCACTGAGATTAAGAAAAGCAGTAGCTTAATAAATTAAGTACTTCCTGGTATGGTTACTGTACTGGTAACTCCCCAAAAGAATCTGGATTGTGGTGGGGGAACAGAGAAAAAAGCTCATTTAGGACCTGCACTGACGAAGGGGGTAGGCAGCTGTATATTAGGGAGTAAACCTTCTGAGAATAAAAACAGCTGGAGCTTGTTAAGGTAATTACACAGGGGAAATTATAAAGTACTGGCAACTCCTCAGAAGAATCTGATTTGTGGTGAGGGGAGAGAGATAAAAGCTCATTTAGGAACGACATGAACATGCTGCCTACGTAGCTGTTTATCAGTAAATTTCTCCACTGAGATTAAGAAAAGCAGTAGCTTAATAAATTAAGTACTTTCTGCTATGGTTACTGTACTGGTAATTCCCCAAAAGAATCTGGATTGTGGTGAGGGAACAGAGAAAAAAGCTCATTTAGGACCTGCACTTACGAAGGGGGTAGGCAGCTGTATATCAGGGAGTAAACCTTCTGAGAATAAAAACAGCTGGAGTTTGTTAAGGTAATTACACAGGGGAAATTATAAAGTACTGGGAACTCCTCAGAAGAATGTGATTTGTGGTGACGGGAGAGAGATAAAAGCTCATTTAGGAACGACATGAACATGCTGCGTAGGTAGCTGTTTATCAGTAAATATCTCCACTGAGATTAAGAAAAGCAGTCGCTTAATAAATTAAGTACTTCCTGGAATGGTTACTGTACTGGTAACTCCCCAAAAGAATCTGGATTGTGGTGAGGGAACAGAGAAAAAAGCTCATTTAGGACCGGCACTTACGAAGGGGGTAGGCAGCTGTATATCAGGGAGTAAACCTTCTGAGAATAAAAACAGCTGGAGCTTGTTAAGGTAATTACACAGGGGAAAGGATAATGTACTGGGAACTCCTCAGAAGAATCTGATTTGTGGTGAGGGGAGAGAGATAAAAGCTCATTTAGGAACGACATGAACATGCTGCGTACGTAGCTGTTTATCAGTAAATATCTCCACTGAGATTAAGAAAAGCAGTAGCTTAATAAATTAAGTACTTCCTGGTATGGTTACTGTACTGGTAACTCCCCAAAAGAATCTGGATTGTGGTGAGGTTCAGAGAAAAAAGCTCATTTAGGACCTGCACATACGAAGGGGATAGCCAGCTGTATATCAGGGAGTAAACCTTCTGAGAATAAAAACAACTGGAGCTTGGTAAGGTAATTACACAGGGGAAATTATAAAGTACTGGGAACTCCTCAGAAGAATCTGATTTGTGGTGAGGGGATAGAGATAAAAGCTCATTTAGGAACGACATGAACATTCTGCGTACGTAGCTGTTTATCAGTAAATATCTCCACTGAGATTAAGAAAAGCAGTAGCTTAATAAATTAAGTACTTCCTGGTATGGTTACTGTACTGGTAACTCCCCAAAGAATCTGGATTGTGGTGAGGGAACAGAGAAAATAGCTCATTTAGGACCTGCACTGACGAAGGGGGTAGGCAGCTGTATATCAGGGAGTAAACCTTCTGAGAATAAAAACAGCTGGAGCTTGTTAAGGTAATTACACAGGGGAAAGGATAATGTACTGGGAACTCCTCAGAAGAATCTGATTTGTGGTGAGGGGAGAGAGATAAAAGCTCATTTAGGAACGACATGAACATTCTGCGTACGTAGCTGTTTATCAGTAAATATCTCCGCTGAGATTAAGAAAAGCAGTAGCTTAATAAATTAAGTACTTCCTGGTATGGTTACTGTACTGGTAACTCCCCAAAAGAATCTGGATTGTGGTGGGGGAACAGAGAAAAAAGCTCACTTAGGACCTGCACTGACGAAGGAGGTAGGCAGCTGTATATTAGGGAGTAAACCTTCTGAGAATAAAAACAGCTGGAGCTTGTTAAGGTAAATACACAGGGGAAATTATAAAGTACTGGCAACTCCTCAGAAGAATCTGATTTGTGGTGAGGGGAGAGAGATAAAAGCTCATTTAGGAACGACATGAACATGCTGCCTACGTAGCTGTTTATCAGTAAATTTCTCCACTGAGATTAAGAAAAGCAGTAGCTTAATAAATTAAGTACTTCCTGGTATGGTTACTGTACTGATAACTCCCCAAAAGAATCTGGATTGTGGTGAGGGAACAGAGAAAAAAGCTCATTTAGGACCTGCACTTACGAAGGGGGTAGGCAGCTGTATATCAGGGAGTAAACCTTCTGAGAATAAAAACAGCTGGAGCTTGTTAAGTTAATTACAGAGGGGAAAGGATAATGTACTGGGAACTCCTCAGAAGAATCTTATTTGTGGTGAGGGGAGAGAGATAAAAGCTCATTTAGGAACGACATGAACATACTGCGTAGGTAGCTGTTTATCAGTAAATATCTCCACTGAGATTAAGAAAAGAAGTAGCTTAATAAATTAAGTACTTTCTGCTATGGTTACTGTACTGGTAATTCCCCAAAAGAATCTGGATTGTGGTGAGGGAACAGAGAAAAAAGCTCATTTAGGACCTGCACTTACGAAGGGGGTAGGCAGCTGTATATCAGGGAGTAAACCTTCTGAGAATAAAAACAGCTGGAGCTTGTTAAGGTAATTACACAGGGGAAAGGATAATGTACTGGGAACTCCTCAGAAGAATCTGATTTGTGGTGAGGGGAGAGAGATAAAAGCTCATTTAGGAACGACATGAACATGCTGCGTACGTAGCTGTTTATCAGTAAATATCTCCACTGAGATTAAGAAAAGCAGTAGCTTAATAAATTAAGTACTTCCTGGTATGGTTACTGTACTGGTAACTCCCCAAAAGAATCTGGATTGTGGTGAGGTTCAGAGAAAAAAGCACATTTAGGACCTGCACATACGAAGGGGATAGCCAGCTGTATATCAGGGAGTAAACCTTCTGAGAATAAAAACAACTGGAGCTTGATAAGGTAATTACACAGGGGAAAGGATAATGTACTGGGAACTCCTCAGAAGAATCTGATTTGTGGTTAGTGGAGAGAGATAAAAGCTCATTTAGGAACGACATGAACATGCAGCGTACGTAGCTGTTTATCAGTAAATATCTCCACTGAGATTCAGAAAAGCAGTAGCTTAATAAATTAAGTCCTTCCTGGTATGGTTACTGTACTGGTAACTCCCCAAAAGAATCTGGATTGTGGTGAGGGAACAGAGAAAAAAGCTCATTTAGAACCTGCACTTACGAAGGGGGTAGGCAGCTGTATATCAGGGAGTAAACCTTCTGAGAATAAAAACAGCTGGAGCTTGTTAAGGTAATTACACAGGGGAAATTATAAAGTACTGGGAACTCCTCAGAAGAATCTGATTTGTGGTGAGGGGATAGAGATAAAAGCTCATTTAGGAACGACATGAACATGCTGCGTACGTAGCTGTTTATCAGTAAATATCTCCACTGAGATTAAGAAAAGCAGTAGCTTAATAAATTAAGTACTTCCTGGTATGGTTACTGTACTGGTAACTCCCCAAAAGAATCTGGATTGTGGTGAGGGAACAGAGAAAAAAGCTCATTTAGGACCTGCACTGACGAAGGGGTTAGGCAGCTGTATATCAGGGAGTAAACCTTCTGAGAATAAAAACAGCTGGAGCTTGTTAAGGTAATTACACAGGGGAAAGGATAATGTACTGGGAACTCAGAAGAATCTGATTTGTGGTGAGGGGAGAGAGATAAAAGCTCATTTAGGAACGACATGAACACGCAGCGTAGGTAGCTGTTTATCAGTAAATATCTCCACTGAGATTAAGAAAAGCAGTAGCTTAATAAATTAAGTACTTCCTGGTATGGTTACTGTACTGGTAACTCCCCAAAAGAATCTGGATTGTGGTGGGGGAACAGAGAAAAAAGCTCATTTAGGACCTGCACTGACGAAGGGAGTAGGCAGCTGTATATTAGGGAGTAAACCCTCTGAGAATAAAAACAGCTGGAGCTTGTTAAGGTAATTACACAGGGGAAATTATAAAGTACTGGCAACTCCTCAGAAGAATCTGATTTGTGGTGAGGGGAGAGAGATAAAAGCTCATTTAGGAACGACATGAACATACTGCGTAGGTATCTGTTTATCAGTAAATATCTCCACTGAGATTAAGAAAAGAAGTAGCTTAATAAATTAAGTACTTTCTGCTATGGTTACTGTACTGGTAATTCCCCAAAAGAATCTGGATTGTGGTGAGGGAACAGAGAAAAAAGCTCATTTAAGACCTGCACTTACGAAGGGGGTAGGCAGCTGTATATCAGGGAGTAAACCTTCTGAGAATAAAAACAGCTGGAGTTTGTTAAGGTAATTACACAGGGGAAATTATAAAGTACTGGGAACTCCTCAGAAGAATGTGATTTGTAGTGACGGGAGCGAGATAAAAGCTCATTTAGGAACGACATGAACATGCTGCATAGGTACTGTTTATCAGTAAATATCTCCACTGAGATTAAGAAAAGCAGTAGCTTAATAAATTAAGTACTTCCTGGTATGGTTACTGTACTGGTAACTCCCCAAAAGAATCTGGATTGTGGTGAGGGAACAGAGAAAAAAGCTCATTTAGGACCTGCACTTACGAAGGGGGTAGGCAGCTGTATATCACGGAGTAAACCTTCTGAGAATAAAAACAGCTGGAGCTTGTTAAGGTAATTACACAGGGGAAAGGATAATGTACTGGGAACTCCTCAGAAGAATCTGATTTGTGGTGAGGGGAGAGAGATAAAAGCTCATTTAGGAACGACATGATCATGCTGCCTAGGTAGCTGTTTATCAGTAAATATCTCCACTGTGATTAAGAAAAGCAGTACCTTAATAAATTAAGTACTTTCTGGTATGGTTACTGTACTGTTAACTCCCCAAAAGAATCTGGATTGTGGTGAGGGAACAGAGAAAAAAGCTCATTTAGGACCTGCACTTTCGAAGGGGGTAGGCAGCTGATTATCAGGTAGTACACCTTCTGAGAATAAAAACAGCTGGAGCTTCTTAAGGTAATTACACAGGGGAAAGGATAATGTACTGGGAACTCCTCAGAAGAATCTGATTTGTGGTGAGGGGAGAGAGATAAAAGCTCATTTAGGAACGACATGAACATGCTGCGTAGGTAGCTGTTTATCAGTAAATATCTCCACTGAGATTAAGAAAAGCAGTAGCTTAATAAATTAAGTACTTCCTGGTATGTTTACTGTACTGGTAACTCCCCAAAAGAATCTGGATTGTGGTGAGGGTAGAGAGAAAAAAGCTCATTTAAGACCTGCACTTATGAAGGGGGTAGTCAGCTGTATATCAGTGAGTAAACTTTCTGAGAATAAAAACAGCTGGAGCTTGTTAAGGTAATTACACAGGGGAAAGGATAATGTACTGGGAACTCCTCAGAAGAATCTGATTTGTGGTGAAGGAAGAGAGATAAAAGCTCATTTAGGAACGACATGAACATGCTGCGTAGGTAGCTGTTTATCAGTAAATATCTCCACTGAGATTAAGAAAAGCAGTAGCTTAATAAATTAAGTACTTCCTGGTATGGTTACTGTACTGGTAACTCCCCAAAAGAATCTGGATTGTGGTGAGGGAACAGAGAAAAAAGCTCATTTAGGACCTGCACTTACGAAGGGGGTAGGCAGTTGTATATCAGGGAGTAAACCTTCTGAGAATAAAAACAGCTGGAGCTTGTTAAGGTAATTACACAGGGGAAAGGATAATGTACTGGGAACTCCTCAGAAGAATCTGATTTGTGGTGAAGGGAGAGAGATAAAAGCTCATTTAGGAACGACATGAACATGCTGCGTAGGTAGCTTTTTATCAGTAAATATCTCCACTGAGATTAAGAAAACCAGTAGCTTAATAAATTAAGTACTTCCTGGTATGGTTACTGTACTGGAAACACCCCAAAAGAATCTGGATTGTGGTGAGGGAACAGAGAAAAAAGCTCATTTAGGACCTGCACTTACGAAGGGGGTAGGCAGCAGTATATCAGGGAGTAAAACTTCTGAGAATAAAAACAGCTGGAGCTTGTTAAGGTAATTACACAGGGGAAAGGATAATGTACTGGGAACTCCTCAGAAGAATCTGATTTGTGGTGAGGGGAGAGAGATAAAAGCTCATTTAGGAACGACATGAACATGCTGCGTACGTAGCTGTTTATCAGTAAATATCTCCACTGAGATTAAGAAAAGCAGTAGCTTAATAAATTATGTACTTCCTGGTATGGTTACTGTACTGGTAACTCCCCAAAAGAATCTGGATTGTGGTGAGGGAACAGAGAAAACAGCTTATTTAGGACCTGCACTTACGAAGGGGGTAGGCAGCTGTATATCAGGGAGTAAACCTTCTGAGAATAAAAACAGCTGGAGCTTGTTAAGGTAATTACACAGGGGAAATTATAAAGTACTTGGAACTCCTCAGAAGAATCTGATTGGTGGTGAGGGGAGAGAGATAAAATCTCATTTAGGAACGACATGAACATGCTGCGTATGTAGCTGTTTATCAGTAAATATCTCCACTGAGATTAATAAAAGCAGTAGCTTAATAAATTAAGTACTTCCTGGTATGGTTACTGTACTGGTAACTCCCCAAAAGAATCTGGATTGTGGTGAGGGAACAGAGAAAAAAGCTCATTTAGGTCCTGCACTTTCGAAGGGGGTAGGCAGCTGTATATCAGGGAGTAAACCTTCTGAGAATAAAAACAGCTGGAGCTTGTTAAGGTAATTACACAGGGGAAATTATAAAATACTGGGAACTCCTCAGAAGAATCTGATTTGTGGTGAGGGGAGAGAGATAAAAGCTCATTTAGGAACGACATGAACATGCTGGGTAGGTAGCTGTTTATCAGTAAATATCTCCACTGAGATTAAGAAAAGCAGTAGCTTAATAAATTAAGTACTTCCTGGTATGGTTACTCTACTGGTAACTCCCCAAAAGAATCTGGATTTTGGTGAGAGAACAGAGAAAAAAGCTCATTTAGGACCTGCACTTACGAAGGGGGTAGGCAGCTGTATATCAGGAAGTAAACCTTCGGAGAATAAAAACAGCTGGAGCTTGTTAAGGTAATTACACAGGGGAAGGGACGATGTACTGGGAATTCCTCAGAAGAATCTTATTTGTGGTGAGTGGAGAGAGATAAAAGCTCATTTATGAACGACATGAACATGCTGCGTAGGTAGCTGTTCATCAGTAAATATCTCCACTGAGATTAAGAAAAGCAGTAACTTAATAAATTAAGTACTTCCTGGTATGGTTACTGTACTGGTAACTCCCCAAAAGAATCTGGATTGTGGTGAGGGAACAGAGAAAAAAGCTCATTTAGGACCTGCACTTACGAAGGGGGTAGGCAGCTGTATATCAGGGAGTAAACCTTCTGAGAATAAAAACAGCTGGAGCTTGTTAAGGTAATTACACAGGGGAAATTATAAAGTACTGGGAACTCCTCAGAAGAATCTGATTTGTGCTGAGGGGAGAGAGATAAAAGCACATATGGGAACGACATGGACATGCTGCGTAGGTAGCTGTTTATCAGTAAATATCTCCACTGAGATTAAGAAAAGCAGTAGCTTAATAAATTAAATACTTCCTGGTATGATTACTGTACTGGTAACTCCCCAAAAGAATCTGGATTGTGGTGAGGGAACAGAGAAAAAAGCTCATTTAGGACCTGCACCTACGAAGGGGGTAGGCAGCTGTATATCAGGGAGTAAACCTTCTGAGAATAAAAACAGCTGGAGCTTGTTAAGGTAATTACACAGCGGAAAGGATAATGTACTGGGAAATCCTCAGAAGAATCTGATTTGTGGTGAGGGGAGAGAGATAAAAGCTCATTTAGGAACGACATGAACATGCTGCGTACGTAGCTGTTTGTCAGTAAATATCTCCACTGAGATTAAGAAAAGCAGTAGATTAATAAATTAAGTACTTCCTGGTATGGTTACTGTACTGGTAACTCCCCAAAAGAATCTGGATTGTGGTGAGGGAACAGAGAAAAAAGCTCATTTAGGACCTGCACTTATGAAGGGGGTAGGCAGCAGTATATCAGGGAGTAAACCTTCTGAGACTAAAAACGGCTGGAGCTTGTTAAGGTAATTACACAGGGGAAATTATAAAGTACTGGGAACTCCTCAGAAGAATCAGATTTGTAGTGACGGGAGCGAGATAAAAGCTCATTTAGGAACGACATTAACATGCTGCATAGGTACTGTTTATCAGTAAATATCTCCACTGAGATTAAGAAAAGCAGTAGCTTAATAAATTAAGTACTTCCTGGTATGGTTACTGTACTGGTAACTCCCCAAAAGAATCTGGATTGTGGTGAGGGAACAGAGAAAAAAGCTCATTTAGGACCTGCACTTACGAAGGGGGTAGGCAGCTGTATATCACGGAGTAAACCTTCTGAGAATAAAAACAGCTGGAGCTTGTTAAGGTAATTACACAGGAGAAAGGATAATGTACTGGGAACTCCTCAGAAGAATCTGATTTGTGGTGAGGGGAGAGATAAAAGCTCATATAGGAACGACACGATCATGCTGCCTAGGTAGCTGTTTATCAGTAAATATCTCCACTGTGATTAAGAAAAGCAGTACCTTAATAAATTAAGTACTTTCTGGTATGGTTACTGTACTGTTAACTCCCCAAAAGAATCTGGATTGTGGTGAGGGAACAGAGAAAAAAGCTCATTTAGGACCTGCACTTTCGAAGGGGGTAGGCAGCTGATTATCAGGTAGTACACCTTCTGAGAATAAAAACAGCTGGAGCTTCTTAAGGTAATTACACAGGGGAAAGGATAATGTACTGGGAACTCCTCAGAAGAATCTGATTTGTGGTGAGGGGAGAGAGATAAAAGCTCATTTAGGAACTACATGAACATGCTGCGTAGGTAGCTGTTTATCAGTAAATATCTCCACTGAGATTAAGAAAAGCAGTAGCTTAATAAATTAAGTACTTCCTGGTATGTTTACTGTACTGGTAACTCCCCAAAAGAATCTGGATTGTGGTGTGGGTAGAGAGAAAAAAGCTCATTTAAAACCTGCACTTATGAAGGGGGTAGTCAGCTGTATATCAGTGAGTAAACTTTCTGAGAATAAAAACAGCTGGAGCTTGTTAAGGTAATTACACAGGGGAAAGGATAATGTACTGGGAACTCCTCAGAAGAATCTGATTTGTGGTGAAGGAAGAGAGATAAAAGCTCATTTAGGAACGACATGAACATGCTGCGTAGGTAGCTGTTTATCAGTAAATATCTCCACTGAGATTAAGAAAAGCAGTAGCTTAATAAATTAAGTACTTCCTGGTATGGTTACTGTACTGGTAACTCCCCAAAAGAATCTGGATTGTGGTGAGGGAACAGAGAAAAAAGCTCATTTAGGACCTGCACTTACGAAGGGGGTAGGCAGCTGTATATCAGGGAGTAAACCTTCTGAGAATAAAAACAGCTGGAGCTTGTTAAGGTAATTACACAGGGGAAAGGATAATGTACTGGGAACTCCTCAGAAGAATCTGATTTGTGGTGAAGGGAGAGAGATAAAAGCTCATTTAGGAACGACATGAACATGCTGCGTAGGTAGCTTTTTATCAGTAAATATCTCCACTGAGATTAAGAAAACCAGTAGCTTAATAAATTAAGTACTTCCTGGTATGGTTACTGTACTGGAAACACCCCAAAAGAATCTGGATTGTGGTGAGGGAACAGAGAAAAAAGCTCATTTAGGACCTGCACTTACGAAGGGGGTAGGCAGCAGTATATCAGGGAGTAAAACTTCTGAGAATAAAAACAGCTGGAGCTTGTTAAGGTAATTACACAGGGGAAAGGATAATGTACTGGGAACTCCTCAGAAGAATCTGATTTGTGGTGAGGGGAGAGAGATAAAAGCTCATTTAGGAACGACATGAACATGCTGCGTACGTAGCTGTTTATCAGTAAATATCTCCACTGAGATTAAGAAAAGCAGTAGCTTAATAAATTATGTACTTCCTGGTATGGTTACTGTACTGGTAACTCCCCAAAAGAATCTGGATTGTGGTGAGGGAACAGAGAAAACAGCTTATTTAGGACCTGCACTTACGAAGGGGGTAGGCAGCTGTATATCAGGGAGTAAACCTTCTGAGAATAAAAACAGCTGGAGCTTGTTAAGGTAATTACACAGGGGAAATTATAAAGTACTTGGAACTCCTCAGAAGAATCTGATTGGTGGTGAGGGGAGAGAGATAAAATCTCATTTAGGAACGACATGAACATGCTGCGTATGTAGCTGTTTATCAGTAAATATCTCCACTGAGATTAATAAAAGCAGTAGCTTAATAAATTAAGTACTTCCTGGTATGGTTACTGTACTGGTAACTCCCCAAAAGAATCTGGATTGTGGTGAGGGAACAGAGAAAAAAGCTCATTTAGGTCCTGCACTTTCGAAGGGGGTAGGCAGCTGTATATCAGGGAGTAAACCTTCTGAGAATAAAAACAGCTGGAGCTTGTTAAGGTAATTACACAGGGGAAATTATAAAATACTGGGAACTCCTCAGAAGAATCTGATTTGTGGTGAGGGGAGAGAGATAAAAGCTCATTTAGGAACGACATGAACATGCTGGGTAGGTAGCTGTTTATCAGTAAATATCTCCACTGAGATTAAGAAAAGCAGTAGCTTAATAAATTAAGTACTTCCTGGTATGGTTACTCTACTGGTAACTCCCTAAAAGAATCTGGATTTTGGTGAGAGAACAGAGAAAAAAGCTCATTTAGGACCTGCACTTACGAAGGGGGTAGGCAGCTGTATATCAGGAAGTAAACCTTCGGAGAATAAAAACAGCTGGAGCTTGTTAAGGTAATTACACAGGGGAAGGGACGATGTACTGGGAATTCCTCAGAAGAATCTTATTTGTGGTGAGTGGAGAGAGATAAAAGCTCATTTATGAACGACATGAACATGCTGCGTAGGTAGCTGTTCATCAGTAAATATCTCCACTGAGATTAAGAAAAGCAGTAACTTAATAAATTAAGTACTTCCTGGTATGGTTACTGTACTGGTAACTCCCCAAAAGAATCTGGATTGTGGTGAGGGAACAGAGAAAAAAGCTCATTTAGGACCTGCACTTACGAAGGGGGTAGGCAGCTGTATATCAGGGAGTAAACCTTCTGAGAATAAAAACAGCTGGAGCATGTTAAGGTAATTACACAGGGGAAATTATAAAGTACTGGGAACTCCTCATTAGAATCTGATTTGTGCTGAGGGGAGAGAGATAAAAGCACATATGGGAACGACATGGACATGCTGCGTAGGTAGCTGTTTATCAGTAAATATCTCCACTGAGATTAAGAAAAGCAGTAGCTTAATAAATTAAATACTTCCTGGTATGATTACTGTACTGGTAACTCCCCAAAAGAATCTGGATTGTGGTGAAGGAACAGAGAAAAAAGCTCATTTAGGACCTGCACCTACGAAGGGGGTAGGCAGCTGTATATCAGGGAGTAAACCTTCTGAGAATAAAAACAGCTGGAGCTTGTTAAGGTAATTACACAGCGGAAAGGATAATGTACTGGGAAATCCTCAGAAGAATCTGATTTGTGGTGAGGGGAGAGAGATAAAAGCTCATTTAGGAACGACATGAACATGCTGCGTACGTAGCTGTTTGTCAGTAAATATCTCCACTGAGATTAAGAAAAGCAGTAGATTAATAAATTAAGTACTTCCTGGTATGGTTACTGTACTGGTAACTCCCCAAAAGAATCTGGATTGTGGTGAGGGAACAGAGAAAAAAGCTCATTTAGGACCTGCACTTACGAAGGGGGTAGGCAGCTGTATATCAGGGAGTAAACCTTCTGAGAATAAAAACAGCTGGAGCTTGTTAAGGTAATTACACAGGGGAAAGGATAATGTACTGGGAACTCCTCAGAAGAATCTGATTTGTGGTGAAGGGAGAGAGATAAAAGCTCATTTAGGAACGACATTAACATGCTGCGTAGGTAGCTTTTTATCAGTAAATATCTCCACTGAGATTAAGAAAACCAGTAGCTTAATAAATTAAGTACTTCCTGGTATGGTTACTGTACTGGAAACACCCCAAAAGAATCTGGATTGTGGTGAGGGAACAGAGAAAAAAGCTCATTTAGGACCTGCACTTACGAAGGGGGTAGGCAGCAGTATATCAGGGAGTAAAACTTCTGAGAATAAAAACAGCTGGAGCTTGTTAAGGTAATTACACAGGGGAAAGGATAATGTACTGGGAACTCCTCAGAAGAATCTGATTTGTGGTGAGGGGAGAGAGATAAAAGCTCATTTAGGAACGACATGAACATGCTGCGTACGTAGCTGTTTATCAGTAAATATCTCCACTGAGATTAAGAAAAGCAGTAGCTTAATAAATTATGTACTTCCTGGTATGGTTACTGTACTGGTAACTCCCCAAAAGAATCTGGATTGTGGTGAGGGAACAGAGAAAACAGCTTATTTAGGACCTGCACTTACGAAGGGGGTAGGCAGCTGTATATCAGGGAGTAAACCTTCTGAGAATAAAAACCGCTGGAGCTTGTTAAGGTAATTACACAGGGGAAAGGATAATGTACTGGGAACTCCTCAGAAGAATCTGATTTGTGGTGAGGGGAGAGAGATAAAAGCTCATTTAGGAACGACATGAACATGCTGCGTAGGTAGCTGTTTATCAGTAAATATCTCCACTGAGATTAAGAAAAGCAGTAGCTTAATAAATTAAGTACTTCCTGGTATGGTTACTGTACTGGTAACTCCCCAAAAGAATCTGGATTGTGGTGAGGGAACAGAGAAAAAAGCTCATTTAGGACCTACACTTACGAAGTGGGTAGGCAGCTGTATATCAGGGAGTAAACCTTCTTAGAATAAAAACAGCTGGAGCTTGTTAAGGTAATTACACAGGGGAAATTATAAAGTACTTGGAACTCCTCAGAAGAATCTGATTGGTGGTGAGGGGAGAGAGATAAAATCTCATTTAGGAACGACATGAACATGCTGCGTATGTAGCTGTTTATCAGTAAATATCTCCACTGAGATTAATAAAAGCAGTAGCTTAATAAATTAAGTACTTCCTGGTATGGTTACTGTACTGGTAACTCCCCAAAAGAATCTGGATTGTGGTGAGGGAACAGAGAAAAAAGCTCATTTAGTTCCTGCACTTTCGAAGGGGGTAGGCAGCTTATATCAGGGAGTAAACCTTCTGAGAATAAAAACAGCTGGAGCTTGTTAAGGTAATTACACAGGGAAAGGATAATGTACTGGGAACTCCTCAGAAGAATCTGATTTGTGGTGAGGGGAGAGAGATAAAAGCTCATTTAGGAACGACATGAACATGCTGCGTAGGTAGCTGTTTATCAGTAAATATCTCCACTGAGATTAAGAAAAGCAGTAGCTTAATAAATTACGTACTTCCTGGTATAGTTACTATACTGGTAACTTCACAAAAGAATCTGGATTGTGGTGAGGGAACAGAGAAAAAAGCTCATTTAGGACCTGCACTTACGAAGGCGGTATGCAGCTGTATATCAGGGAGTAAACCTTCTGAGAATATAAACAGCTGGCGCTTGTTAAGGTAATTACACAGGGGAAAGGATAATGTACTGGGAACTCCTCAGAAGAATCTGATTTGTGGTGAGGGGAGAGAGATAAAAGCTCATTTAGGAACGACATGAACATGCTTCGTAGGTAGCTGTTTATCAGTAAATATCTCCACTGAGATTAAGAAAAGCAGTAGCTTAATAAATTAAGTACTTCCTGGTATGGTTACTGTACTGGTAACTCCCCAAAAGAATCTGGATTGTGGTGACGGAACAGGGTAAAAAGCTCATTTAGGTCCAGCACTTACGAAGGGGGTATGCAGCTGTATATCAGGGAGTAAACCTTCTGAGAATAAAAACAGCTGGAGCATGTTAAGGTAATTACACAGGGGAAAGGATAATGTACTGGGAACTCCTCAGAAGAATCTGATTTGTGGAGAGGAGAGAGAGATAAAAGCTCATTTAAGAACGACATGAACATGCTGCGTAGGTAGCTGTTTATCAGTAAATATCTCCACTGAGATTAAGAAAAGCAGTAGCTTAATAAATTAATTACTTCCTGGTATGGTTACTGTACTGGTAACTCCCCAAAAGAATCTGGATTGTGGTGAGGGAACAGAGAAAAAAGCTCATTTAGGACCTGCACTAAGGAAGGGGGTAGGCAGCTGTATATCAGGGAGTAAACCTTCTGAGAATAAAAACAGCTGGAGCTTGTTAAGGTAATTACACAGGGGAAAGGATACTGTACTGGGAACTCCTCAGAAGAATCTGATTTGTGGTCAGGGGAGAGAGATAAAAGCTCATTTAGGAACGACATGAACATGCTGCGTAGGTAGTGTTTATCAGTAAATATCTCCACTGAGAATAAGAAAAGCAGTAGCTTAATAAATTAAGTACTTCCTGGTATGGTTACTGTACTGGTAACTCCCCAGAAGAATCGGGATTGTGGTGAGGGAACAGAGAAAAAAGCTCATTTAGGACCTGCAGTTACGAAGGGGATAGGCAGCTGTATATCAGGGAGTAAACCTTCTGAGAATAAAAACAGCTGGAGCATGTTAAGGTAATTACACAGGGTAAAGGATAATGTACTGGGAACTCCTCAGAAAAATCTGATTTGTGGTGAGGGGAGAGAGATAGAAGCTCATTTAGGAACGACATGAACATGCTGCGTAGGTAGCTGTTTATCAGTAAATATCTCCACTGAGATTAAGAAAAACAGTAGCTTAATAAATTAAGTACTTCATGGTATGGTTACTGTACTGGTAACTCCCCAAAAGAATCTGGATTGTGGTGAGGGAACAGAGAAAAAAGCTCATTTAGGGCCTGCACTTACGAAGGGGGTATTCATTTGTATATCAGGGAGTAAACCTTCTGAGAATAAAAACAGCTGGAGCTTGTTAAGGTAATTACACAGGGGAAAGGATAATGTACTGGGAACTCCTCAGAAGAATCTGATTTGTCGTGAGGGGAGAGAGATAAAAGCTCATTTAGGAACGACATGAACATGCTGCGTACGTAGCTGTTTATCAGTAAATATCCCCACTGAGATTAAGAAAAGCAGTAGCTTAATAAATTAAGTACTTCCTGGTATGGTTACTGTACTGGTAACTCCCCAAAAGAATCTGGATTGTGGTGAGGGAACAGAGAAAAAAGCTCATTTAGGACCTGCACTTACGAAGGGGGTAGGCAGCTGTATATCAGGGAGTAAACCTTCTGAGAATAAAAACAGCTGGGGCTTGTTAAGGTAATTACACAGGGGAAAGGATAATGTACTGGGAACTCCTCAGAAGAATCTGATTTGTGGTGAGGGGAGAGAGATAAAAGCTCATTTAGGAACGACATGAACCTGCTGCATACGTAGCTGTTTATCAGTAAATATCTCCACTGAGATTAAGAAAAGCAGTAGCTTAATAAATTAAGTATTCCTGGTATGGTTACTGTACTGGTAACTCCCCAAAAGAATCTGGATTGTGGTGAGGGAACAGAGAAAAAAGCTCATTTAGGACCTGCACTTACGAAGGGGGTAGGCAGCTATATATCAAGGAGTAAACCTTCTGAGAATAAAAACAGCTGGAGCTTGTTAAGGTAATTACACAGGGGAAAGGATAATGTACTGGGAACTCCTCAGAAGAATCTGATTTGTGGTGAGAGGAGAGAGATAAAAGCTCATTTAGGAACGACATAAACATGCTGCGTAGGTAGCTGTTTATCAGTAAATATCTCCACTGAGATTAAGAAAAACAGTAGCTTAATAAATTAAGTTCTTCCTGGTATGGTTACTGTACTGGTAACTCCCCAAAAGAATCTGGATTGTGGTGAGGGAACAGAGAAAAAGCTCATTTAAGACATGCACTTAGGAAGGGGGTAGGCAGCTGTATATCAGGGAGTAAACCTTCTGAGAATAAAAACAGCTGGAGCTTGTTAAGGTAATTACACAGGGGAAAGGATAATGTACTCGGAACTCCTCAGAAGAATCTGATTTGTGGTGAGGTGAGAGAGATAAAAGCTCATTTAGGAACGACATGAACATGCTGCGTAGGTAGCTGTTTATCAGTAAATATCTCCACTGAGATTAAGAAAAGCAGTAGCTTAATAAATTAATTACTTCCTGGTATGGTTACTGTACTGGTAACTCCCCAAAAGAATCTGGATTGTGGTGAGGGAACAGAGAAAAAAGCTCATTTAGGACCTGCACTTAGGAAAGGGATAGGCAGCTGTATATCAGGGAGTAAACCTTCTGAGAATAAAAACAGCTGGAGCTTGTTAACGTAATTACACAGGGTAAATGATAATGTACTGGGAACACCTCAGAAGAATCTGATTTGTTGTGAGGGGAGAGAGATAAAAGCTCATTTAGGAACGACATGAACATGCTGCGTAGGTAGCTGTTTATCAGTAAATATCTCCACTGAGATTAAGAAAAGCAGTAGCTTAATAAATTAAGTACTTCCTGGTATGGTTACTGTACTGGTAACTCCCCAAAAGAATCTAGATTGTGGTGAGGGAACAGAGAAAAAAGCTCATTTAGGACCTGCACTAAGGAAGGGGGTAGGCAGCTGTATATCAGGGAGTAAACCTTCTGAGAATAAAAACAGCTGGAGATTGTTAAGGTAATTACACAGGGGAAAGGATAATGTACTGGGAACTCCTCAGAAGAATCTGATTTGTGGTGAGGGGAGAGAGATAAAAGCTCATTTAGGAACGACATAAATATGCTGCGTAGGTAGCTGTTTATAAGTAAATATCTCCACTGAGATTAAGAAAAGCAGTAGCTTAATAAATTAAGTACTTCCTGGTATGGCTACTGTACTGGTAACACCCCAAAAGAATCTGGATTGTGGTGAGGGAACAGAGAAAAAAGCTCATTTAGGACCTGCAATCCCGAAGGGGATAGGCAGCTGTATATCAGGGAGTAAACCTTCTGAGAATAAAAACAGCTGGAGCTTGTTAAGGTAATTACACAGGGGAAAGGATAATGTACTGGGAACTCCTCAGAAGAATCTGATTTGTGGTGAGGGGAGAGAGATAAAAGCTCATTTAGGAACGACATGAACATGCTGCATACGTAGCTGTTTATCAGTAAATATCTCCACTGAGATTAAGAAAAGCAGTAGCTTAATAAATTAAGTACTTCCTGGTATGGTTACTGTACTGGTAACTCCCCAAAAGAATCTGGATTGTGGTGAGGGAACAGAGAAAAAAGCTCATTTATGACCTGCACTTAGGAAAGGGGTAGGCAGCTGTATATCAGGGAGTAAACCTTCTGAGAATAAAAACAGCTGGAGCTTGTTAAGGTAATTACACAGGGTAAATGTTAATGTACTGGGAACACCTCAGAAGAATCTGATTTGTTGTGAGGGGAGAGAGATAAAAGCTTATTTAGGAACGACATGAACATGCTGCGTAGGTAGCTGTTTATCAGTAAATATCTCCACTGAGATTAAGAAAAGCAGTAGCTTAATAAATTAAGTACTTCCTGTTATGGTTACTGTACTGGTAACTCCCCAAAAGAATCTGGATTGTGGTGAGGGAACAGAGAAAAAAGCTCATTTAGGACCTGCACTTACGAAGGGGGTAGGCAGCTGTATATCAGGGAGTAAACCTTCTGAGAATAAAACCAGCTGGAGCTTGTCAAGGTAATTACACAGGGTAAAGGATAATGTACTGGGAACTCCTCAGAAGAATCTGATTTGTGGTGAGGGGAGAGAGATAAAAGCTCATTTAGGAACGACATGAACATGCTGCGTAGGTAGCTGTTTATCAGTAAATATCTCCACTGAGATTAAGAAAAGCAGTAGCTTAATAAATTAAGTACTTCCTGGTATGGTTACTGTACTAGTAACTCCCCAAAAGAATCTGGATTGTGGTGAGGGAACAGGGAAAAAAGCTCATTTAGGACCAGCACTTACGAAGCGGGTATGCAGCTGTATATTAGGGAGTAAACCTTCCGAGAATAAAAACAGCTGGAGCATGTTAAGGTAATTACACAGGGGAAAGGATAATGTACTGGGAACTCCTCAGAAGAATCTGATTTGTGGAGAGGAGAGAGAGATAAAAGCTCATTTAAGAACGACATGAACATGCTGCGTAGGTAGCTGTTTATCAGTAAATATCTCCACTGAGATTAAGAAAAGCAGTAGCTTAATAAATTAATTACTTCCTGTTATGGTTACTGTACTGGTAATTCCCCAAAAGAATCTGGATTGTGGTGAGGGAACAGAGAAAAAAGCTCATTTAGGACCTGCACTAAGGAAGGGGGTAGGCAGATGTATATCAGGGAGTAAACCTTCTGAGAATAAAAACAGCTGGAGCTTGTTAAGGTAATTACACAGGGGAAATGATACTGTACCGGGAACTCCTCAGAAGAATCTGATTTGTGGTGAGGGGAGAGAGATAAAAGCTCATTTAGGAACGAAATGAACATGCTGCGTAGGTAGCTGTTTATCAGTAAATATCTCCACTGAGATTAAGAAAAGCAGTAGCTTAATAAATTAAGTACTTCCTGGTATGGTTACTGTACTGGTAACTCCCCAAAGAATCTGGATTGTGGTGAGGTAAGAGAGAAAAAAGCTCATTTAGGACCTGCACTTACGAAGGGGGTAGGCAGCTGTATATCAGGGAGTAAACCTTCTGAGAATAAAAACAGCTGGAGCTTGTTAAGGTAATTACACAGGGGAAAGGATAATGTACTGGGAACTCCTCAGAAGAATCTGATTTGTTCTGAGGGGAGAGTGATAAAAGCTTATTTAGGAACGACATGAACATGCTGCGTAGGTAGCTGTTTATCAGTAAATATCTCCACTGAGATTAACAAAAGCAGTAGCTTAATAAATTAAGTACTTGCTGGTATGGTTACTGTATTGGTAACTCCCCAAAAAATCTGGATTGTGGTGAGGGAACCGAGAAAATATCTCATTTAGGACCTGCACTTACGAAGGGGGTAGGCAGCTGTATATCAGGGAGTAAACCTTCTGAGAATAAAAACAGCTGGAGCTTGTTAAGGTAATTACACAGGGAAAGGATAATGTACTGGGAACTCCTCAGAAGAATCTGATTTGTGGTGAGGGGAGAGAGATAAAAGCTCATTTAGGAACGACATGAACATGCTGCGTAGGTAGCTGTTTATCAGTAAATATCTCCACTGAGATTAAGAAAAGCAGTAGCTTAATAAATTAAGTACTTCCTGGTATAGTTACTATACTGGAAACTCCACAAAAGAATCTGGATTGTGGTGAGGGAACAGAGAAAAAAGCTCATTTAGGACCTGCACTTACGAAGGCGGTATGCAGCTGTATATCAGGGAGTAAACCTTCTGAGAATAAAAACAGCTGGAGCTTGTTAAGGTAATTACACAGGGGAAAGGATAATGTACTGGGAACTCCTCAGAAGAATCTGATTTGTGGTGAATGGGAGAGAGATAAAAGCTCATTTAGGAACGACATGAACATGCTGCGTAGGTAGCTGTTTATCAGTAAATATCTCCACTGAGATTAAGAAAAGCAGTAGCTTAATAAATTAAGTACTTCCTGGTATGGTTACTGTACTGGTAACTCCCCAAAAGAATCTGGATTGTGGTGAGGGAACAGAGAAAAAAGCTCATTTAGGACATGCAATTACGAAGGGGGTAGGCAGCTGTATATCAGGGAGTAAACCTTCTGAGAATAAAAACAGCTGGAGCTTGTTAAGGTAATTACACAGGGGAAAGGATAATGTACTGGGAACTCCTCAGAAGAATCTGATTTGTGGTGAGGGGAGAGAGATAAAAGCTCATTTAAGAACGACATGAACATGCTGCGTAGGTAGCTGTTTATCAGTAAATATCTCCACTGAGATTAAGAAAAGCAGTAGCTTAATAAATTAAGTACTTCCTGGTATGCTTACTGTACTGGTAACTCCCCAAAAGAATCTGGATTGTGGTGAGGGAACAGAGAAAAAAGCTCATTTAGGACCTGCACTTACGAAGGGGGTAGGCAGCTGTATATCAGGGAGTAAAGCTTCTGAGAATAAAAACAGCTGGGGCTTGTTAAGGTAATTACACAGGGGAAAGGATAATGTACTGGGAACTCCTCAGAAGAATCTGATTTGTGGTGAGGGGAGAGAGATAAAAGCTCATATATGAACGACATGAACATGCTGCGTAGGTTGTTGTTTATCAGTAAATATCTCCACTGAGATTAAGAAAAACAGTAGCTTAATAAATTAAGTACTTCCTGGTATGGTTACTGTACTGGTAACTCCCCAAAAGAATCTGGATTGTGGTGAGGGAACAGAGAAAAAAGCTCATTTAGGGCCTGCACTTACGAAGGGTGTATTCATTTGTATATCAGGGAGTAAACCTTCTGAGAATAAAAACAGCTGGAGCTTGTTAAGGTAATTACACAGGGGAAAGGATAATGTACTGGGAACTCCTCAGAAGAATCTGATTTGTCGTGAGCGGAGAGAGATAAAAGCTCATTTAGGAACGACATGAACATGCTGCGTAGGTAGCTGTTTATCAGTAAATATCCCCACTGAGATTAAGAAAAGCAGTAGCTTAATAAATTAAGTACTTCCTGGTATGGTTACTGTACTGGTAACTCCCCAAAAGAATCTGGATTGCGGTGAGGGAACAGAGAAAAAAGGTCATTTAGGACCTGCACTTACGAAGGGTGTAGGCAGCTGTATATCAGTGAGTAAACCTTCTGAGAATAAAAACAGCTGGAGCTTGTTAAGGTAATTACACAGGGGAAAGGATAATGTACTGGGAACTCCTCAGAAGAATCTGATTTGTGGTGAGGGGTGAGAGATAAAAGCTCATTTAGGAACGACATGAACATGCTGAATACGTAGCTGTTTATCAGTAAATATCTCCACTGAGATTAAGAAAAGCAGTAGCTTAATAAATTAAGTACTTCCTGGTATGGTTACTGTACTGGTAACTCCCCAAAAGAATCTGGATTGTGGTGAGGGAACAGAGAAAAAAGCTCATTTATGACCTGCACTTAGGAAAGGGGTAGGCAGCTGTATATCAGGGAGTAAACCTTCTGAGAATAAAAACAGCTGGAGCTTGTTAAGGTAATTACACAGGGTAAATGATAATGTACTGGGAACACCTCAGAAGAATCTGATTTGTTGTGAGGGGAGAGAGATAAAAGCTTATTTAGGAACGACATGAACATGCTGCGTAGGTAGCTGTTTATCAGTAAATATCTCCACTGAGATTAAGAAAAGCAGTAGCTTAATAAATTAAGTACTTCCTGTTATGGTTACTGTACTGGTAACTCCCCAAAAGAATCTGGATTGTGGTGAGGGAACAGAGAAAAAAGCTCATTTAGGACCTGCACTTACGAAGGGGGTAGGCAGCTGTATATCAGGGAGTAAACCTTCTGAGAATAAAACCAGCTGGAGCTTGTCAAGGTAATTACACAGGGTAAAGGATAATGTACTGGGAACTCCTCAGAAGAATCTGATTTGTGGTGAGGGGAGAGAGATAAAAGCTCATTTAGGAACGACATGAACATGCTGCGTAGGTAGCTGTTTATCAGTAAATATCTCCACTGAGATTAAGAAAAGCAGTAGCTTAATAAATTAAGTACTTCCTGGTATGGTTACTGTACTGGTAACTCCCCAAAAGAATCTGGATTGTGGTGAGGGAACAGGGAAAAAAGCTCATTTAGGACCAGCACTTACGAAGGGGGTATGCAGCTGTATATCAGGGAGTAAACCTTCCGAGAATAAAAACAGCTGGAGCATGTTAAGGTAATTACACAGGGGAAAGGATAATGTACTGGGAACTCCTCAGAAGAATCTGATTTGTGGAGAGGAGAGAGAGATAAAAGCTCATTTAAGAACGACATGAACATGCTGCGTAGGTAGCTGTTTATCAGTAAATATCTCCACTGAGATTAAGAAAAGCAGTAGCTTAATAAATTAATTACTTCCTGTTATGGTTACTGTACTGGTAATTCCCCAAAAGAATCTGGATTGTGGTGAGGGAACAGAGAAAAATGCTCATTTAGGACCTGCACTAAGGAAGGGGGTAGGCAGATGTATATCAGGGAGTAAACCTTCTGAGAATAAAAACAGCTGGAGCTTGTTAAGGTAATTACACAGGCGAAAGGATACTGTACTGGGAACTCCTCAGAAGAATCTGATTTGTGGTGAGGGGAGAGAGATAAAAGCTCATTTAGGAACGAAATGAACATGCTGCGTAGGTAGCTGTTTATCAGTAAATATCTCCACTGAGATTAAGAAAAGCAGTAGCTTAATAAATTAAGTACTTCCTGGTATGGTTACTGTACTGGTAACTCCCCAAAGAATCTGGATTGTGGTGAGGTAACAGAGAAAAAAGCTCATTTAGGACCTGCACTTACGAAGGGGGTAGGCAGCTGTATATCAGGTAGTAAACCTTCTGAGAATAAAAACAGCTGGAGCTTGTTAAGGTAATTACACAGGGGAAAGGATAATGTACTGGGAACTCCTCAGAAGAATCTGATTTGTTCTGAGGGGAGAGTGATAAAAGCTTATTTAGGAACGACATGAACATGCTGCGTAGGTAGCTGTTTATCAGTAAATATCTCCACTGAGATTAACAAAAGCAGTAGCTTAATAAATTAAGTACTTGCTGGTATGGTTACTGTATTGGTAACTCCCCAAAAAATCTGGATTGTGGTGAGGGAACCGAGAAAAAATCTCATTTAGGACCTGCACTTACGAAGGTGGTAGGCAGCTGTATATCAGGGAGTAAACCTTCTGAGAATAAAAACAGCTGGAGCTTGTTAAGGTAATTACACAGGGAAAGGATAATGTACTGGGAACTCCTCAGAAGAATCTGATTTGTGGTGAGGGGAGAGAGATAAAAGCTCATTTAGGAACGACATGAACATGCTGCGTAGGTAGCTGTTTATCAGTAAATATCTCTACTGAGATTAAGAAAAGCAGTAGCTTAATAAATTAAGTACTTCCTGGTATAGTTACTATACTGGAAACTCCACAAAAGAATCTGGATTGTGGTAGGGAACAGAGAAAAAAGCTCATTTAGGACCTGCACTTACGAAGGGGGTAGGCAGCTGTATATCAGGGAGTAAACCTTCTGAGAATAAAAACAGCTGGAGCTTGTTAAGGTAATTACACAGGGGAAAGGATAATGTACTGGGAACTCCTCAGAAGAATCTGACTCGTGGTGAGGGGAGAGAGATAAAAGCTCATTTAGGAACGACATGAACATGCTGCGTAGGTAGCTGTTTATCAGTAAATATCTCCACTGAGATTAAGAAAAGCAGTAGCTTAATAAATTAAGTACTTCCTGGTATGGTTACTGTACTGGTAACTGCCCAAAAAAATCTGGATTGTGGTGAGGGAACAGAGAAAAAAGCTCATTTAGGACCTGCACTGTCGAAGGGGGTAGGCAGCTGTATATCAGGGAGTAAACCTTCTGAGAATAAAAACAGCTGGAGCTTGTTAAGGTAATTACACAGGGGAAAGGATAAAGTACTGGGAACTCCTCAGAAGAATCTGATTCGTGGTGAGGGGAGAGAGATAAAAGCTCATTTAGGAACGACATGAACATGCTGCGTACGTAGCTGTTTATCAGTAAATATCTCCACTGAGATTAAGAAAAGCAGTAGCTTAATAAATTAAGTACTGCCTGGTATGGTTACTGTACTGGTAACTCCCCAAAAGAATCTGGATTGTGGTGAGGGAACAGAGAAAAAAGCTCATTTAGGACCTGCACTTACGAAGGGGGTAGGCAGCTGTATATCAGGGAGTAAACCTTCTGAGAATAAAAACAGCTGGAGCTTGTTAAGGTAATTACACAGGGGAAAGGATAAAGTACTGGGAACTCCTCAGAAGAATCTGATTTGTGGTGAGGGGAGAGAGATAAAAGCTCATTTAGGAACGACATGAACATGCTGCGTACGTAGCTGTTTATCAGTAAATATCTCCACTGAGATTAAGAAAAGCAGTAGCTTAATAAATTAAGTACTTTCTGGTACGGTTACTGTACTGGTCACTCCCCAAAAGAATCTGGATTGTGGTGAGGGAACAGAGAATAAAGCTCATTTAGGACCTGCACTTACGAAGGGGGTAGGCAGCTGTATATCAGGGAGTAAACCTTCTGCGAATAAAAACAGCTGGAGCTTGTTAAGGTAATTACCCAGGGGAAAGGATAATGTACTGGGAACTCCTCAGAAGAATCTGATTCGTGGTGAGGGGAGAGAGATAAAAGCTCATTTAGGAACGACATGAACAAGCTGCGTACGTAGCTGTTTATCAGTAAATATCTCCACTGAGATTAAGAAAAGCTGTAGCTTAATAAATTAAGTACTTCCTGGTATGGTTACTGTACTGGTAACTCCCCAAAAGAATCTGGATTGTGCTGAGGGAACAGAGAAAAAAGCTCATTTAGGACCTGCACTTACGAAGGTGGTAGGCAGCTGTATATCAGGGAGTAAACCTTCTGAGAATAAAAACAGCTGGAGCTTGTTAAGGTAATTACACAGGGGAAAGGATAATGTACTGGGAACTCCTCACAAGAATCTGATTTTTGGTGAGGGGAGAGAGATAATAGCTCATCTAGGAACGACATGAACATGCTGCGTAGTTAGCTGTTTATCAGTAAATATCTCCACTGAGATTAAGAAAAGCAGTAGCTTAATAAATTAAGTACTTCCTGGTATGGTTACTGTACTGGTAACTCTCCAAAATAATCTGGATTGTGTGAGGGAACAGAAAAAAAACTCATGTAGGACCTGCACTTACGAAGGGGGTAGGCAGCTGTATATCAGGGAGTAAACCTTCTGAGAATAAAAACAGCTGGAGCTTGTTAAGGTAATTACACAGGGGAAAGGATAATGTACTGGGAACTCCTCAGAAGAATCTGATTTTTGGTTAGGGGAGAGAGATAATAGCTCATTTAGGAACGACATGAACATGCTGCGTAGGTAGCTGTTTATCAGTAAATATCTCCACTGAGATTAAGAAAAGCAGTAGCTTAATAAATTAAGTACTTCCTGGTATGGTTACTGTACTGGTAACTCCCCAAAAGAATATGGATTGTGGTGAGGGAACAGAGAAAAAAGCTCATTTAGGACATGCAATTACGAAGGGGGTAGGCAGCTGTATATCAGGGAGTAAACCTTCTGAGAATAAAAACAGCTGGAGCTTCTTAAGGTAATTACACAGGGGAAAGGATAATGTACTGGGAACTCCTCAGAAGAATCTGATTTGTGGTGTGGAGAGAGAGATAAAAGCTCATTTAGGTACGACATGAACATGCTGCGTAGGTAGCTGTTTATCAGTAAATATCTCCACTGAGATTAAGAAAAGCAGTAGCTTAATAAATTAAGTACTTCCTGGTATGGTTACTGTACTGGTAACTCCCCAAAAGAATCTGGATTGTGGTGAGGGAACAGAGAAAAAAGCTCATTTAGGACCTGCACTTACGAAGGGGGTAGGCAGCTGTATATCTGGGAGTAAATCTTCTGAGAATAAAAACAACTGGAGCTTGTTAAGGTAATTACACAGGGGAAAGGGTAATGTACCGGGAACTCCTCAGAAGAATCTGATTTGTGGTGATGGGAGAGAGATAAAAGCTCATTTAGGAACGACATACACATGCTGCGTAGGTAGCTGTTTATCAGTAAATATCTCCACTGAGATTAAGAAAAAGAGTAGCTTAATAAATTAAGTACTTCCTGGTATGGTTACTATACTGGTAACTCCCCAAAAGAATCTGGATTGTGGTGAGGGAACAGAGAAAAAAGCTCATTTAGGACCTGCACTGACGAAGGGGGTAGGCAGCTGTATATCAGGGAGTAAACCTGATGAGAATAAAAACAGCTGGAGCTTGTTAAGGTAATTACACAGGGGAAAGGATAATGTACTGGGAACTCCTCAGAAGAATCTGATTTGTGGTGAGGGGAGAGAGATAAAAGCTCATTTAGGAACGACATGAACATGCTGCGTAGGTAGCTGTTTATCAGTAAATATCTCCACTGAGATTAAGAAAAGCAGTAGCTTAATAAATTAAGTACTTCCTGGTATGGTTACTGTACTGTTAACTCCCCAAAAGAATCTGGATTGTGGTGAGGGAACAGAGAAAAAAGCTCATTTAGGACCTGCACTTACGAAGGGGGTAGGCAGCTGTATATCAGGGAGTAAACCTTCGGAGAATAAAAACAGGTGGAGCTTGTTAAGGTAATTACACAGGGGAAAGGATAATGTACTGGGAACTCCTCAGAAGAATCTGATTTGTGGTGAGGGGAGAGAGATAAAAGCTCATTTAGGAACGACATGAACATGCTGCGTAGGTAGCTGTTTATCAGTAAATATCTCCACTGAGATTAAGAAAAGCAGTAGCTTAATAAATTAAGTACTTCCTGGTATGCTTACTGTACTGGTAACTCCCCAAAAGAATCTGGATTGTGGTGAGGGAACAGAGAAAAAAGCTCATTTAGGACCTGCACTTACGAAGGGGGTAGGCAGCTGTATATCAGGGAGTAAACCTTCTGAGAATAAAAACAGCTGGAGCTTGTTAAGGTAATTACACAGGGGAAAGGATAAAGTACTGGGAACTCCTCAGAAGAATCTGATTTGTGGTGAGGGGAGAGAGATAAAAGCTCATTTAGGAACGACATGAACATGCTGCGTACGTAGCTGTTTATCAGTAAATATCTCCACTGAGATGAAGAAAAGCAGTAGCTTAATAAATTAAGTACTTTCTGGTACGGTTACTGTACTGGTCACTCCCCAAAAGAATCTGGATTGTGGTGAGGGAACAGAGAATAAAGCTCATTTAGGACCTGCACTTACGAAGGGGGTAGGCAGCTGTATATCAGGGAGTAAACCTTCTGCGAATAAAAACAGCTGGAGCTTGTTAAGGTAATTACCCAGGGGAAAGGATAATGTACTGGGAACTCCTCAGAAGAATCTGATTCGTGGTGAGGGGAGAGAGATAAAAGCTCATTTAGGAACGACATGAACAAGCTGCGTACGTAGCTGTTTATCAGTAAATATCTCCACTGAGATTAAGAAAAGCTGTAGCTTAATAAATTAAGTACTTCCTGGTATGGTTACTGTACTGGTAACTCCCCAAAAGAATCTGGATTGTGCTGAGGGAACAGAGAAAAAAGCTCATTTAGGACCTGCACTTACGAAGGTGGTAGGCAGCTGTATATCAGGGAGTAAACCTTCTGAGAATAAAAACAGCTGGAGCTTGTTAAGGTAATTACACAGGGGAAAGGATAATGTACTGGGAACTCCTCACAAGAATCTGATTTTTGGTGAGGGGAGAGAGATAATAGCTCATCTAGGAACGACATGAACATGCTGCGTAGTTAGCTGTTTATCAGTAAATATCTCCACTGAGATTAAGAAAAGCAGTAGCTTAATAAATTAAGTACTTCCTGGTATGGTTACTGTACTGGTAACTCTCCAAAATAATCTGGATTGTGTGAGGGAACAGAAAAAAAACTCATGTAGGACCTGCACTTACGAAGGGGGTAGGCAGCTGTATATCAGGGAGTAAACCTTCTGAGAATAAAAACAGCTGGAGCTTGTTAAGGTAATTACACAGGGGAAAGGATAATGTACTGGGAACTCCTCAGAAGAATCTGATTTTTGGTTAGGGGAGAGAGATAATAGCTCATTTAGGAACGACATGAACATGCTGCGTAGGTAGCTGTTTATCAGTAAATATCTCCACTGAGATTAAGAAAAGCAGTAGCTTAATAAATTAAGTACTTCCTGGTATGGTTACTGTACTGGTAACTCCCCAAAAGAATATGGATTGTGGTGAGGGAACAGAGAAAAAAGCTCATTTAGGACATGCAATTACGAAGGGGGTAGGCAGCTGTATATCAGGGAGTAAACCTTCTGAGAATAAAAACAGCTGGAGCTTCTTAAGGTAATTACACAGGGGAAAGGATAATGTACTGGGAACTCCTCAGAAGAATCTGATTTGTGGTGTGGAGAGAGAGATAAAAGCTCATTTAGGTACGACATGAACATGCTGCGTAGGTAGCTGTTTATCAGTAAATATCTCCACTGAGATTAAGAAAAGCAGTAGCTTAATAAATTAAGTACTTCCTGGTATGGTTACTGTACTGGTAACTCCCCAAAAGAATCTGGATTGTGGTGAGGGAACAGAGAAAAAAGCTCATTTAGGACCTGCACTTACGAAGGGGGTAGGCAGCTGTATATCTGGGAGTAAATCTTCTGAGAATAAAAACAACTGGAGCTTGTTAAGGTAATTACACAGGGGAAAGGGTAATGTACCGGGAACTCCTCAGAAGAATCTGATTTGTGGTGATGGGAGAGAGATAAAAGCTCATTTAGGAACGACATACACATGCTGCGTAGGTAGCTGTTTATCAGTAAATATCTCCACTGAGATTAAGAAAAAGAGTAGCTTAATAAATTAAGTACTTCCTGGTATGGTTACTATACTGGTAACTCCCCAAAAGAATCTGGATTGTGGTGAGGGAACAGAGAAAAAAGCTCATTTAGGACCTGCACTGACGAAGGGGGTAGGCAGCTGTATATCAGGGAGTAAACCTTCTGAGAATAAAAACAGCTGGAGCTTGTTAAGGTAATTACACAGGGGAAAGGATAATGTACTGGGAACTCCTCAGAAGAATCTGATTTGTGGTGAGGGGAGAGAGATAAAAGCTCATTTAGGAACGACATGAACATGCTGCGTAGGTAGCTGTTTATCAGTAAATATCTCCACTGAGATTAAGAAAAGCAGTAGCTTAATAAATTAAGTACTTCCTGGTATGGTTACTGTACTGTTAACTCCCCAAAAGAATCTGGATTGTGGTGAGGGAACAGAGAAAAAAGCTCATTTAGGACCTGCACTTACGAAGGGGGTAGGCAGCTGTATATCAGGGAGTAAACCTTCGGAGAATAAAAACAGGTGGAGCTTGTTAAGGTAATTACACAGGGGAAAGGATAATGTACTGGGAACTCCTCAGAAGAATCTGATTTGTGGTGAGGGGAGAGAGATAAAAGCTCATTTAGGAACGACATGAACATGCTGCGTAGGTAGCTGTTTATCAGTAAATATCTCCACTGAGATTAAGAAAAGCAGTAGCTTAATAAATTAAGTACTTCCTGGTATGCTTACTGTACTGGTAACTCCCCAAAAGAATCTGGATTGTGGTGAGGGAACAGAGAAAAAAGCTCATTTAGGACCTGCACTTACGAAGGGGGTAGGCAGCTGTATATCAGGGAGTAAAGCTTCTGAGAATAAAAACAGCTGGGGCTTGTTAAGGTAATTACACAGGGGAAAGGATAATGTACTGGGAACTCCTCCGAATAATCTGATTTGTGGTGAGGGGAGAGAGATAAAAGCTCATTTAAGAACGACATGAACATGCTGCGTAGGTAGCTGTTTATCAGTAAATATCTCCACTGAGATTAAGAAAAGCAGTAGCTTAATAAATTAAGTACTTCCTGGTATGGTTACTGTACTGGTAACTCCCCAAAAGAATCTGGATTGTGGTGAGGGAACAGAGAAAAAAGATCATTTAGGACCTGCACTTACGAAGGGGGTAGGCAGCTGTATATCAGGGAGTAAACCTTCTGAGAATAAAAACAGCTGGAGCTTGTTAAGGTAATTACACAGGGGAAAGGATAATGTACTGGGAACTCCTCAGAAGAATCTGATTTGTGGTGAGGGGAGAGAGATAAAAGCTCATTTAGGAACGACATGAACATGCTACGTAGGTAGCTGTTTTTCAGTAAATATCTCCACTGAGATTAAGAAAAGCAGTAGCTTAATAAATTAAGTACTTCCTGGTATGGTTACTGTACTGGTAACTCCCCAAAAGAATCTGGATTGTGGTGAGGGAACAGAGAAAAAAGCTCATTTAGGACCTGCACTGTCGAAGGGGGTAGGCACCTGTATATCAGGGAGTAAACCTTCTGAGAATAAAAACAGCTGGAGTTTGTTAAGGTAATTACACAGGGGAAAGGATAATGTACTGGGAACTCCTCAGTAGAATCTGATTTGTGGTGAGGGGAGAGAGATAAAAGCTCATTTAGGAACGACATGAACATGCTGCGTACGTAGCTGTTTATCAGTAAATATCTCCACTGAGATTAAGAAAAGCAGTAGCTTAATAAATTAAGTACTTCCTGGTATGGTTACTGTACTGGTAACTCCTCAAACGAATCTGGATTGTGGTGAGGGAACAGAGAAAAAAGCTCATTTAGGACCTGCACTTACGAAGGGAGTAGGCAGCTGTATATCAGGGAGTAAACCTGATGAGAATAAAAACAGCTGGAGCTTGTTAAGGTAATTACACAGGGGAAAGGATAATGTACTGGTAACTCCTCAGAAGAATCTGATTTGTGGTGAGGGGAGAGAGATAAAAGCTCATTTAGGAACGACATGAACATGCTGCGTAGGTAGCTGTTCATCAGTACATATCTCCACTGAGATTAAGAAAAGCAGTAGCTTAATAAATTAAGTACTTCCTGATTTGGTTACTGTACTGGTCACTCCACAAAAGAATCTGGATTGTGGGGAGGGAACAGAGAAAAAAGCTCATTTAGGACCTGCACTTACGAAGGGGGTAGGCAGCTGTATATCAGGGAATAAACCTTCTGAGAATAAAAACAGCTGAAGCTTGTTAAGGTAATTACACAGGGGAAAGGATAATGTACTGTGAACTCCTCAGAAGAATCTGATTCGTGGCGAGGGGAGAGAGATAAAAGCTCATTTACGAACGACATGAACATGCTGCGTACGTAGCTGTTTATCAGTAAATATCTCCACTGAGATTAAGAAAAGCAGTACCTTAATAAATTAAGTACTTCCTGGTATGGTTACTGTACTGGTCACTCCACAAAAGAATCTGGATTGTGGTGAGGGAACAGAGAAAAAAGCTCATTTAGGACCTGCACTTACAAAGGGGGTAGGCAGCTGTATATCAGGGAGTAAACCTTCTGAGAATAAAAACAGCTGGAGCTTGTTAAGGTAATTACACAGGGAAAGGATAAAGTACTGGGAACTCCTCAGAAGAATCTGATTTGTGGTGAGGGGAGAGAGATAAAAGCTCATTTAGGAACGACATGAACATGCTGCGTACGTAGCTGTTTATCAGTAAATATCTCCACTGAGATTAAGAAAAGCAGTACCTTAATAAATTAAGTACTTTCTGGTATGGTTACTGTACTGGTCACTCCACAAAAGAATCTGGATTGTGGTGAGGGAACAGAGAAAAAAGCTCATTTAGGACCTGCACTTAAGAAGGGGTTAGGCAGCTGTATATCAGGGAATAAACCATCTGAGGATAAAAACAGATGGAGCTTGTTAAGGTAATTACACAGGGGAAAGGATAAAGTACTGGGAAATCCTCAAAAGAATCTGATTTGTGGTGAGGGGAGAGAGATAAAAGCTCATTTAGGAACGACATGAACATGCTGCGTACGTAGCTGTTTATCAGTAAATATCTCCACTGAGATTAAGAAAAGCATTAGCTTAATAAATTAAGTACTTCCTGGTATGGATACTGTACTGGTAACGCCCCAAAAGAATCTGGATTGTGGTGAGGGAACAGAGCAAAAAGCTCATTTAGGACCTGCACTTACGAAGGGGGTAGGCAGCTGTATATCAGGGAGTAAACCTTCTGAGAATAAAAGCAGCTGGAGCTTGTTAAGGTAATTACACAGTGGAAAGGATAATGGACTGGGAACTCCTCAGAAGAATCTGATTTGTGGTGAGGGTAGAGAGATTAAAGCTCATTTAGGAACGACATGAACATGCTGCGTAGGTAGCTGTTTATCAGTAAATATCTCCACTGAGATTAAGAAAAGCAGTAGCTTAATAAATTAAGTACTTCCTGGTATGGTTACTGTACTGGTAACTCCATAATAGAATCTGGATTGTGGTGAGGGAACAGAGAAAAAAGCTCATTTAGGACCTGCACTGACGAAGGAGTAGGCAGCTGTATATCAGGGAGTAAACCTTCTGAGAATAAAAACAGCTGGAGCTTGTTAAGGTAATTACACAGGGGAAAGGATAATGTACTGGGAACTCCTCAGAAGAATCTGCTTTGTGGTGAGGGGAGAGAGATAAAAGCTCATTTAGGAACGACATGAACATGCTGGGTAGGTAGCTGTTGATCAGTAAATATCTCCACTGAGATTAAGAAAAGCAGTAGCTAAATAAATTAAGTACTTCCTGGTATGTTTACTGTACTGGTAGCTCCCCAAAAGAATCTAGATTGTGGTGAGGGAAAAGAGAAAAAAGCTCATTTAGGACCTGCACTTACGAAGGGGGTAGGCAGCTGTATATCAGGGAGTAAACCTTCTGAGAATAAATACAGCTGCAGCTTGTTAAGGTAATTACACAGGGGAAATTATAAAGTACTGGGAACTCCTCTGAAGAATCTGATTTGTGGTGAGGGGAGAGAGATAAAAGCTCATTTAGGAACGACATGAACATGCTGCGTAGGTAGCTGTTTATCAGTAAATATCTCCACTGAGATTAAGAAAAGCAGTAGTAGTTTTATAAATTAAGTACTTCCTGGTATGGTTACTGTACTGGTAACTCCCCAAAAGAATCTGGATTGTGGTGAGGGAACAGAGAAAAAAGCTCATTTAGGACCTGCACTTACGAAGGGGGTAGGCAGCTGTATATCAGGGAGTAAACCTTCTGAGAATAAAAACAGCTGGAGCTTGTTAAGGTAATTACACAGGGGAAAGGATAAAGTACTGGGAACTCCTCAGAAGAATCTGATTTGTGGTGAGGGGAGAGAGATAAAAGCTCATTTAGGAACGACATGAACATGCTGCGTACGTAGCTGTTTATCAGTAAATATCTCCACTGAGATTAAGAAAAGCAGTAGCTTAATAAATTAAGTACTTTCTGGTATGGTTACTGTACTGGTCACTCCACAAAAGAATCTGGATTCTGGTGAGGGAACAGAGAAAAAAGCTCATTTAGGACCTGCACTTACGAAGGGGGTAGTCAGCTGTATATCAGGGAGTAAAACTTCTGAGGATAAAAACAGCTGGAGCCTTTTAAGGTAATTACACAGGGGAAAGGATAAAGTACTGGAAACTCCTCAGAAGAATCTGATTTGTGATGAGGGGAGAGAGATAAAAGCTCATTTAGGAACGACATGAACATGCTGCGTAGGTAGCTGTTTATCAGTAAATATCTCCACTGAGATTAAGAAAAGCAGTAGCTTAATAAATTAAGTATTTCCTGGTATGGATACTGTACTGGTAACTCCCCAAAAGAATCTGGATTGTGGAGAGGGAACAGAGAAAAAAGCTCATTTAGGACCTGCACTTAAGAAGGGGTTAGGCAGCTGTATATCAGGGAATAAACCATCTGAGGATAAAAACAGCTGGAGCTTGTTAAGGTAATTACACAGGTGAAAGGATAAAGTACTGGGAACTCCTCAGAAGAATCTGATTTGTAGTGAGGGGAGAGAGATAAAAGCTCATTTAGGAACGACATGAACATGCTGCGTACGTAGCTGTTTATCAGTAAATATCTCCACTGAGATTAAGAAAAGCATTAGCTTAATAAATTAAGTACTTCCTGGTATGGATACTGTACTGGTAACGCCCCAAAAGAATCTGGATTGTGGTGAGGGAACAGAGCAAAAAGCTCATTTAGGACCTGCACTTACGAAGGGGGTAGGCAGCTGTATATCAGGGAGTAAACCTTCTGAGAATAAAGCAGCTGGAGCTTGTTAAGGTAATTACACAGTGGAAAGGATAATGGACTGGGAACTCCTCAGAAGAATCTGATTTGTGGTGAGGGGAGAGAAATTAAAGCTCATTTAGGAACGACATGAACATGCTGCGTAGGTAGCTGTTTATCAGTAAATATCTCCACTGAGATTAAGAAAAGCAGTAGCTTAATAAATTAAGTACTTCCTGGTATGGTTACTGTACTGGTAACTCCCTAATAGAATCTGGATTGTGGTGAGGGAACAGAGAAAAAAGCTCATTTAGGACCTGCACTGACGAAGGGAGTAGGCAGCTGTATATCAGGGAGTAAACCTTCTGAGAATAAAAACAGCTGGAGCTTGTTAAGGTAATTACACAGGGGAAAGGATAATGTACTGGGAACTCCTCAGAAGAATCTGCTTTGTGGTGAGGGGAGAGAGATAAAAGCTCATTTAGGAACGACATGAACATGCTGCATAGGTAGCTGTTTATCTGTAAATATCTCCACTGAGATTAAGAAAAGCAGAAGCTTAATAAATTAAGTACTTCCTGGTATGGTTACTGTACTGGTAACTCCCCAAAAGAATCTGGATTGTGGTGAGGGAACAGAGAAAAAAGCTCATTTAGGACCTGCACTTACGAAGGGGGTAGGCAGCTGTATATCAGGGAGTAAACGTCTGAGAATAAAAAAAGCTGGAGCTTGTTAAGGTAATTACACAGGGGAAATTATAAAGTACTGGGAACTCCTCAGAAGAATCTGATTCGTGGTGAGGGGAGAGAGATTAAAGCTCATTTAGGAACGACATGAACATGCTGCGTAGGTAGCTGTTTATCAGTAAATATCTCCACTGAGATTAAGAAAAGCAGTAGTTTTATAAATTAAGTACTTCCTGGTATGGTTACTGTACTGGTAACTCCCCAAAAGGATCTGGATTGTGGTGAGGGAACAGAGAAAAAAGCTCATTTAGGACCTGCACTTACGAAGGGGGTAGGCAGGTGTATATCAGGGAGTAAACCTTCTGAGAATAAAAACAGCTGGAGCTTGTTAAGGTAATTACACAGGGGAAAGAATAATGTA
>NW_025957252.1:0-49095 GCF_023159225.1 Perognathus longimembris pacificus | reverse complement strand
ATCCTTTCTCCTGTGTAATTACCTTAACAAGCTCCAGCTGTTTTTATTCTCAGAAGGTTTACTCCCTGATATACAGCTGCCTACCCCCTTCGTAAGTGCAGGTCCTAAATGAGCTTTTTTCTCTGTTCCCTCACCACAATCCAGATTCTTTTGGGGAGTTACCAGTACAGTAACCATACCAGGAAGTACTTAATTTATTAAGCTACTGCTTTTCTAAAGCTCAGTGGAGATATTTACTGATAAACAGCTACCTATGCAGCATGTTCATGTCGTTCCTAAATGAGCTTTTATCTCTCTCCCCTCACCACAAATCAGATTCTTCTGAGGAGTTCCCAGTACATTATCCTTTCCCCTGTGTAATTACCTTAACAAGCTCCAGCTGTTTTATTCTCAGAAGGTTTAGTCCCTGATATACAGCTGCCTACCCCCTTCGTAAGTGCAGGTCCTAAATGAGCTTTTTTCTCTGTTCCCTCACCACAATCCAGATTCTTTTGGGGAGTTACCAGTACAGTAACCATACCAGGAAGCACTTAATTTATTAAGCTACTGCTTTTCTTAATCTCAGTGGAGATATTTACTGATAAACAGCTACCTACGCAGCATGTTCATGTCGTTCCTAAATGAGCTTTTATCTCTCTCCCCTCACCACAAATCAGATTCTTCTGAGGAGTTCCCAGTACATTATCCTTTCTCCTGTGTAATTACCTTAACAAGCTCCAGCTGTTTTTATTCTCAGAAGTTTTAGTCCCTGATATACAGCTGCCTACCCCCTTCGTAAGTGCAGGTCCTAAATGAGCTTTTTTCTCTGTTCCCTCACCACAATCAAGATTATTTTGGGGAGTTACCAGTAGAGTAACCATACCAGGAAGTACTTAATTTATTAAGCTACTGCTTTTCTTAATCTCAGTGGAGATATTTACTGATAAACAGCTACCTACGCAGCATGTTCATGTCGTTCCTAAATGAGCTTTTATCTCTCTCCCCTCACCACAAATCAGATTCTTCTGAGGAGTTCCCAGTACATTATCCTTTCCCCTGTGTAATTACCTTAACAAGCTGCAGCTGTTTTTATTCTCAGAAGGTTTACTCCCTGATATACAGCTGCCTACCCCCTTCGTAAGTGCAGGTCCTAAATGAGCTTTGTTCTCTCTTCCCTCACCACAATCCAGATTCTTTTGGGGAGTTACAGTACAGTAACCATACCAGGAAGTACTTAATTTATTACGCTACTGCTTTTCTTAATCTCAGTGGAGATATTTACTGATAAACAGCTACCTACGCAGCATGTTCATGTCGTTCCTAAATGAGCTTTTATCTCTCTCCCCTCACCACAAATCACATTCTTCTGAGGAGTTCCCAGTACATTATCCTTTCCCCTGTGTAATTACCTTAACAAGCTCCAGCTGTTTTTATTCTCAGAAGGTTTAGTCCCTGATACACAGCTGCCTACCCCCTTCGTAAGTGCAGGTCCTAAATGAGCTTTTTTCTCTGTTCCCTCACCACAATCCAGATTCTTTTGGGAGTTACCAGTACAGTAACCATACCAGGAAGTACTTAATTTATTAAGCTACTGCTTTTCTTAATCTCAGTGGAGATATTTACTGATAAACAGCTACCTACGCAGCATGTTCATGTCGTTCCTAAATGAGCTTTTATCTCTCTCCCCTCACCACAAATCAGATTCTTCTGAGGAGTTCCCAGTACATTATCCTTTCCCCTGTGTAATTACCTTAACAAGATGCAGCGGTTTTTATTCTCAGAAGCTTTACTCCCTGATATACAGCTGCCTACCCCCTTCGTAAGTGCAGGTCCTAAATGAGCTTTTTTCTCTGTTCCCCTCACCACAATCCAGATTCTTTTGGGAGTTACCAGTACAGTAACCATACCAGGAAGTACTTAATTTATTAAGCTACTGCTTTTCTAAAGCTCACTGGAGATATTTACTGATAAACAGCTACCTACGCAGCATGTTCATGTCGTTCCTAAATGAGCTTTTATCTCTCTCCCCTCACCACAAATCAGATTCTTCTGAGGAGTTCCCAGTACTTTATCCTTTCTCCTGTGTAATTACCTTAACAAGCTCCAGCTGTTTTTATTCTCAGAAGGTTTACTCCCTGATATACAGCTGCCTACCCCCTTCGTAAGTGCAGGTCCTAAATGAGCTTTTTTTCTCTGTTCCCTCACCACAATCCAGATTCTTTTGGGAGTTACCAGTACAGTAACCATACCGGGAAGTACTTAATTTATTAAGCTACTGCTTTTCTTAATCTCAGTGGAGATATTTACTGATAAACAGCTACCTACGCAGCATGTTCATGTCGTTCCTAAATGAGCTTTTATCTCTCTCCCCTCACCACAACTCAGATTCTTCCGAGGAGTTCCCAGTACATTATCCTTTCCCCTGTGTAATTACCTTAACAAGCTCCAGCTGTTTTTATTCTCAGAAGGTTTACTCCCTGATATACTGCTGCCTACCCCCTTCGTAAGTGCAGGTCCTAAATGAGCTTTTTTCTCTGTTCCCTCACCACAATCCAGATTCTTTTGGGGAGTTACCAGTACAGTAACCATACCAGGAAGTACTTAATTTATTAAGCTACTGCTTTTCTTAATCTCAGTGGAGATATTTACTGATAAACAGCTACCTACGCAGCATGTACATGTCGTTCCTAAATGAGCTTTTATCTCTCTCCCCTCACCACAAATCAGATTCTTCTGAGGAGTTCCCAGTACATTATCCTTTTCTGTGTAATTACCTTAACAAGATGCAGCTGTTTTTATTCTCAGAAGCTTTACGCCCTGATATACATCTGCCTACCCCCTTCGTAACTGCAGGTCCTAAATGAGCTTTTTTTCTCTGTTCCCTCACCACAATCCAGATTCTTTTGGGGAGTTACCAGTACAGTAACCATACCAGGAAGTACTTAATTTATTAAGCTACTGCTTTTCTTAAACTCAGTGGAGATATTTACTGATAAACAGCTACCTACGCAGCATGTTCATGTCGTTCCTAAATGAGCTTTTATCTCTCTCCCCTCACCACAAATCAGATTCTTCTGAGGAGTTCCCAGTACATTATCCTTTCCCCTGTGTAATTATCTTAACAAGCTCCAGCTGTTTTTATTCTCAGAAGGTTTAGTCCCTGATATACAGCTGCCTACCCCCTTCGTAAGTGCAGGTCCTAAATGAGCTTTTTTCTCTGTTGCCTCACCACAATCCAGATTCTTTTGGGGAGTTACCAGTACAGTAACCATACCAGGAAGTACTTAATTTATTAAGCTACTGCTTTTCTTAATCTCAGTGGAGATATTTACTGATAAACAGCTACCTACGCAGCATGTTCATGTCGTTCTAAATGAGCTTTTATCTCTCTCCCCTCACCACAAATCAGATTCTTCTGAGGAGTTCCCAGTACATTATCCTTTCCCCTGTGTAAATTACCTTAACAAGCTCCAGCTGTTTTTATTCTCAGAAGGTTTACGCCCTGATATACAGCTGCCTACCCCCTTCGTAAGTGCAGGTCCTAAATGAGCTTTTATCTCTGTTCCCTCACCACAATCCAGATTCTTTTGGGGAGGTTACCAGTACAGTAACCATACCAGGAAGTACTTAATTTATTAAGCTACTGCTTTTCTTAATCTCAGTGGAGATATTTACTGATAAACAGCTACCTACGCAGCATGTTCATGTCGTTCCTAAATGAGCTTTTATCTCTCTCCCCTCACCACAAATCAGATTCTTCTGAGGAGTTCCCAGTACTTTATCCTTTCTCCTGTGTAATTACCTTAACAAGCTCCAGCTGTTTTTATTCTCAGAAGGTTTACTCCCTGATATACAGCTGCCTACCCCTTCGTAAGTGCAGGTCCTAAATGAGCTTTTTTTCTCTGTTCCCTCACCACAATCCAGATTCTTTTGGGGAGTTACCAGTACAGTAACCATACCGGGAAGTACTTAATTTATTAAGCTGCTGCTTTTCTTAATCTCAGTGGAGATATTTACTGATAAACAGCTACCTACGCAGCATGTTCATGTCGTTCCTAAATGAGCTTTTATCTCTCTCCCCTCACCACAAATCAGATTCTTCTGAGGAGTTCCCAGTACATTATCCTTTCCCCTGTGTAATTACCTTAACAAGCTCCAGCTGTTTTTATTCTCAGAAGCTTTACTCCCTGATATACAGCTGCCTACCCCCTTCGTAAGTGCAGGTCCTAAATGAGCTTTTTTCTCTGTTCCCTCACCACAATCCAGATTCTTTTGGGGAGTTACCAGTACAGTAACCATACCAGGAAGTACTTAATTTATTAAGCTACTGCTTTTCTTAATCTCAGTGGAGATATTTACTGATAAACAGCTACCTACGCAGCATGTTCATGTCGTTCCTAAATGAGCTTTTATCTCTCTCCCCTCACCACAAATCAGATTCTTCTGAGGAGTTCCCAGTACATTATCCTTTCCCCTGTGTAATTACCTTAACAAGCTCCAGCTGTTTTTATTCTCAGAAGGTTACTTCCTGATATACTGCTGCCTACCCCCTTCGTAAGTGCAGGTCCTAAATGAGCTTTTTTCTCTGTTCCCTCACCACAATCCAGATTCTTTTGGGAGTTACCACTACAGTAACCATACCAGGAAGTACTTAATTTATTAACCTACTGCTTTTCTTAATCTCAGTGGAGATATTTACTGATAAACAGCTACCTACGCAGCATGTTCATGTCGTTCCTAAATGAGCTTTTATCTCTCTCCCCTCACCACAAATCAGATTCTTCTGAGGAGTTCCCAGTACATTATCCTTTCCCCTGTGTAATTACCTTAACAAGCTCCAGCTGTTTTTATTCTCAGAAGGTTTACTCCCTGATATACAGCTGCCTACCCCCTTCGTAAGTGCAGGTCCTAAATGAGCTTTTTTCTCTGTTCCCTCACCACAATCCAGATTCTTTTGGGGAGTTACCAGTACAGTAACCATACCAGGAACTACTTAATTTATTAAGCTACTGCTTTTCTAAAGCTCAGTGGAGATATTTACTGATAAACAGCTACCTACGCAGCATGTTCATATCGTTCCTAAATGAGCTTTTATCTCTCTCCCCTCACCACAAATCAGATTCTTCTGAGGAGTTCCCAGTACCTTATCCTTTCTCCTGTGTAATTACCTTAACAAGCTCCAGCTGTTTTTATTCTCAGAAGGTTTACTCCCTGATATACAGCTGCCTACCCCCTTCGTAAGTGCAGGTCCTAAATGAGCTTTTTTCTCTGTTCCCTCACCACAATCCAGATTCTTTTGGGAGTTACCAGTACAGTAACCATACCAGGAAGTACTTAATTTATTAAGCTATTGCTTTTCTTAATCTCAGTGGAGATATTTACTGATAAACAGCTACCTACGCAGCATGTTCATGTCGTTCCTAAATGAGCTTTTATCTCTCTCTCCTCACCAAAAATCAGATTCTTCTGAGGAGTTCCCAGTACATTATCCTTTCCCCTGTGTAATTACCTTAACAAGCTGCAGCTGTTTTTATTCTCAGAAGCTTTACTCCCTGATATACAGCTGCCTACCCCCTTCGTAAGTGCAGGTCCTAAATGAGCTTTTTTCTCTGTTCCCTCACCACAATCCAGATTCTTTTGGGGAGTTACCAGTACAGTAACCATACCAGGAAGTACTTAATTTATTAAGCTACTGCTTTTCTAAAGCTCAGTGGAGATATTTACTGATAAACAGCTACCTACGCAGCATGTTCATGTCGTTCCTAAATGAGCTTTTATCTCTCTCCCCTCACCACAAATCAGATTCTTCTGAGGAGTTCCCAGTACTTTATCCTTTCTCCTGTGTAATTACCTTAACAAGCTCCAGCTGTTTTTATTCTCAGAAGGTTTACTCCCTGATATACAGCTGCCTACCCCCTTCGTAAGTGCAGGTCCTAAATGAGCTTTTTCTCTGTTCCCTCACCACAATCCAGATTCTTTTGGGGAGTTACCAGTACAGTAACCATACCAGGAAGTACTTAATTTATTAACCTACTGCTTTTCTTAATCTCAGTGGAGATATTTACTGATAAACAGCTACCTAAGTAGCATGTTCATGTCGTTGCTAAATGAGCTTTTATCTCTCTCCCCTCACCACAAATCAGATTCTTCTGAGGAGTTCCCAGTACATTATCCTTTCCGCTGTGTAATTACCTTAACAAGCTCCAGCTGTTTTTATTCTCAGAAGGTTTAGTCCCTGATATACAGCTGCCTACCCCCTTCGTAAGTGCTGGTCCTAAATGAGCTTTTTTCTCTGTTCCCTCACCACAATCCAGATTCTTTTGGGGAGTTACCAGTACAGTAACCATACCAGGAAGTACTTAAATTATTAAGCTACTGCTTTTCTTAATCTCAGTGGAGATATTTACTGATAAACAGCTACCTACGCAGCATGTTCATGTCGTTCCTAAATGAGCTTTTATCTCTCTCCCCTCACCACAAATCAGATTCTTCTGAGAGTTCCCAGTACATTATCCTTTCCCCTGTGGAATTACCTTAACAAGCTGCAGCTGTTTTTATTCTCAGAAGCTTTACTCCCTGATATACAGCTGCCTACCCCCTTCGTAAGTGCAGGTCCTAAATGAGCTTTTTTCTCTGTTCCCTCACCACAATCCAGATTCTTTTGGGAGTTACCAGTACAGTAACCATACCAGGAAGTACTTAATTTATTAAGCTACTGCTTTTTCTAAAGCTCAGTGGAGATATTTACTGATAAACAGCTACCTACGCAGCATGTTCATGTCGTTCCTAAATGAGCTTTTATCTCTCTCCCCTCACCACAAATCAGATTCTTCTGAGGAGTTCCCAGTACTTTATCCTATCTCCTGTGTAATTACCTTAACAAGCTCCAGCTGTTTTTATTCTCAGAAGGTTTACTCCCTGATATACAGCTGCCTACCCCCTTCGTAAGTGCAGGTCCTAAATGAGCTTTTTTCTCTGTTCCCTCACCACAATCCAGATTCTTTTGGGGAGTTACCAGTACAGTAACCATACCAGGAAGTACTTAATTTATTAAGCTACTGCTTTTCTTTAATCTCAGTGGAGATATTTACTGATAAACAGTTACCTACGCAGCATGTTCATGTCGTTCCTAAATGAGCTTTTATCTCTCTCCCCTCACCACAAATCAGATTCTTCTGAGGAGTTCCCAGTACATTATCCTTTCCCCTGTGTAATTACCTTAACAAGCTCCAGCTGTTTTTATTCTCAGAAGGTTTACTCCCTGATATACAGCTGCCTAACCCCTTCGTAAGTGCAGGTCCTAAATGAGCTTTTTTCTCTGTTCCCTCACCACAATCCAGATTCTTTTGGGGAGTTACCAGTACAGTAACCATACCAGGAAGTACTTAATTTATTAAGCTACTGCTTTTCTTAATCTCAGTGCAGATATTTACTGATAAACAGCTACCTACGCAGCATGTTCATGTCGTTCCTAAATGACCTTTTATCTCTCTCCCCTCACCACAAATCAGATTCTTCTGAGGAGTTCCCAGTACATTATCCTTTCCCCTGTGTAATTACCTTAACAAGCTCCAGCTGTTTTTATTCTCAGAAGGTTTAGTCCCTGATATACAGCTGCCTACCCCTTCGTAAGTGCAGGCCCTAAATGAGCTTTTTTCTCTGTTCCCTCACCACAATCCAGATTCTTTTGGGGAGTTACCAGTACAGTAACCATACCAGGAAGTACTTAATTTATTAAGCTACTGCTTTTCTTAATCTCAGTGGAGATATTTACTGATAAACAGCTACCTACGCAGCATGTTCATGTCGTTCCTAAATGAGCTTTTATCTCTCTCCCCTCACCACAAATCAGATTCTTCTGAGGAGTTCCCCAGTACATTATCCTTTCCCCTGTGTAATTACCTTCACAAGCTGCAGCTGTTTTTGTTCTCAGAAGCTTTACTCCCTGATATACAGCTGCCTACCCCCTTCGTAAGTGCAGGTCCTAAATGAGCTTTTTTCTCTGTTCCCTCACCACAATCCAGATTCTTTTGGGGAGTTACCAGTACAGTAACCATACCAGGAAGTACTTAATTTATTAAGCTACTGCTTTTCTTAATCTCAGTGGAGATATTTACTGATAAACAGCTACCTACGCAGCATGTTCATGTCGTTCCTAAATGAGCTTTTATCTCTCTCCCCTCACCACAAATCAGATTCTTCTGAGGAGTTCCCAGTACATTATCCTTTCCCCTGTGTAATTACCTTAACAAGCTCCAGATGTTTTTATTCTCAGAAGGTTTACTCCCTGATATACAGCTGCCTACCCCCTTCGTAAGTGCAGGTCCTAAATGAGCTTTTTTCTCTGTTCCCTCACCACAATCCAGATTCTTTTGGGGAGTTACCAGTACAGTAACCATACCAGGAAGTACTTAATTTATTAAGATACTGCTTTTCTTAATCTCAGTGGAGATATTTACTGATAAACAGCTACCTACGCAGCATGTTCATGTCGTTCCTAAATGAGCTTTTATCTCTCTCCCCTCACCACAAATCAGATTCTTCTGAGGAGTTCCCAGTACATTATCCTTTCCCCTGTGTAATTACCTTAACAAGCTCCAGCTGTTTTTATTCTCAGAAGCTTTACTCCCTGATATACAGCTGCCTACCCCCTTCGTAAGTGCAGGTCCTAAATGAGCTTTTTTCTCTGTTCCCTCACCACAATCCAGATTCTTTTGGGGAGTTACCAGTACAGTAACCATACCAGGAAGTACTTAATTTATTAAGCTACTGCTTTTCTTAATCTCAGTGGAGATATTTACTGATAAACAGCTACCTACGCAGCATGTTCATGTCGTTCCTAAATGAGCTTTTATCTCTCTCCCCTCACCACAAATCAGATTCTTCTGAGGAGTTCCCAGTACATTATCCTTTCCCCTGTGTAATTACCTTAACAAGCTCCAGCTGTTTTTATTCTCAGAAGGTTTACTTCCTGATATACTGCTGCCTACCCCCTTCGTAAGTGCAGGTCCTAAATGAGCTTTTTTCTCTGTTCCCTCACCACAATCCAGATTCTTTTGGGGAGTTACCACTACAGTAACCATACCAGGAAGTACTTAATTTATTAACCTACTGCTTTTCTTAATCTCAGTGGAGATATTTACTGATAAACAGCTACCTACGCAGCATGTTCATGTCGTTCCTAAATGAGCTTTTATCTCTCTCCCCTCACCACAAATCAGATTCTTCTGAGGAGTTCCCAACACATTATCCTTTCCCCTGTGTAATTACCTTAACAAGCTCCAGCTGTTTTTATTCTCAGAAGGTTTACTCCCTGATATACAGCTGCCTACCCCCTTCGTAAGTGCAGGTCCTAAATGAGCTTTTTTCTCTGTTCCCTCACCACAATCCAGATTCTTTTGGGGAGTTACCAGTACAGTAACCATACCAGGAAGTACTTAATTTATTAAGCTACTGCTTTTCTAAAGCTCAGTGGAGATATTTACTGATAAACAGCTACCTACGCAGCATGTTCATATCGTTCCTAAATGAGCTTTTATCTCTCTCCCCTCACCACAAATCAGATTCTTCTGAGGAGTTCCCAGTACCTTATCCTTTCTCCTGTGTAATTACCTTAACAAGCTCCAGCTGTTTTTATTCTCAGAAGGTTTACTCCCTGATATACAGCTGCCTACCCCCTTCGTAAGTGCAGGTCCTAAATGAGCTTTTTTCTCTGTTCCCTCACCACAATCCAGATTCTTTTGGGGAGTTACCAGTACAGTAACCATACCAGGAAGTACTTAATTTATTAAGCTATTGCTTTTCTTAATCTCAGTGGAGATATTTACTGATAAACAGCTACCTACGCAGCATGTTCATGTCGTTCCTAAATGAGCTTTTATCTCTCTCTCCTCACCAAAAATCAGATTCTTCTGAGGAGTTCCCAGTACATTATCCTTTCCCCTGTGTAATTACCTTAACAAGCTGCAGCTGTTTTTATTCTCAGAAGCTTTACTCCCTGATATACAGCTGCCTACCCCCTTCGTAAGTGCAGGTCCTAAATGAGCTTTTTTCTCTGTTCCCTCACCACAATCCAGATTCTTTTGGGGAGTTACCAGTACAGTAACCATACCAGGAAGTACTTAATTTATTAAGCTACTGCTTTTCTAAAGCTCAGTGGAGATATTTACTGATAAACAGCTACCTACGCAGCATGTTCATGTCGTTCCTAAATGAGCTTTTATCTCTCTCCCCTCACCACAAATCAGATTCTTCTGAGGAGTTCCCAGTACTTTATCCTTTCTCCTGTGTAATTACCTTAACAAGCTCCAGCTGTTTTTATTCTCAGAAGGTTTACTCCCTGATATACAGCTGCCTACCCCCTTCGTAAGTGCAGGTCCTAAATGAGCTTTTTTCTCTGTTCCCTCACCACAATCCAGATTCTTTTGGGGAGTTACCAGTACAGTAACCATACCAGGAAGTACTTAATTTATTAACCTACTGCTTTTCTTAATCTCAGTGGAGATATTTACTGATAAACAGCTACCTAAGTAGCATGTTCATGTCGTTGCTAAATGAGCTTTTATCTCTCTCCCCTCACCACAAATCAGATTCTTCTGAGGAGTTCCCAGTACATTATCCTTTCCGCTGTGTAATTACCTTAACAAGCTCCAGCTGTTTTTATTCTCAGAAGGTTTAGTCCCTGATATACAGCTGCCTACCCCCTTCGTAAGTGCTGGTCCTAAATGAGCTTTTTTCTCTGTTCCCTCACCACAATCCAGATTCTTTTGGGGAGTTACCAGTACAGTAACCATACCAGGAAGTACTTAATTATTAAGCTACTGCTTTTCTAAAGCTCAGTGGAGATATTTACTGATAAACAGCTACCTACGCAGCATGTTCATGTCGTTCCTAAATGAGCTTTTATCTCTCTCCCCTCACCACAAATCAGATTCTTCTGAGGAGTTCCCAGTACTTATCCTTTCTCCTGTGTAATTACCTTAACAAGCTCCAGCTGTTTTTATTCTCAGAAGTTTACTCCCTGTTATACAGCTGCCTACCCCCTTCGTAAGTGCTGGTCCTAAATGAGCTTTTTTCTCTGTTCCCTCACCACAATCCAGATTCTTTTGGGGAGTTACCAGTACAGTAACCATACCAGGAAGTACTTAATTTATTAAGCTAGTGCTTTTCTTAATCTCAGTGGAGATATTTACTGATAAACAGCTACCTACGCAGCACGTTCATGTCGTTCCTAAATGAGCTTTTATCTCTCTCCCCTCACCACAAATCAGATTCTTCTGAGGAGTTCCCAGTACATTATCCTTTCCCCTGTGTAATTACCTTAACAAGCTCCAGCTGTTTTTATTCTCAGAAGGTTTACTCCCTGATATACAGCTGCCTACCCCCTTCGTAAGTGCAGGTCCTAATTGAGCTTTTTTCTCTGATCCCTCACCACAATCCAGATTCTTTTGGGGTGTTACCAGTACAGTAACCATACCAGGAAGTACTTAATTTATTAACCTACTGCTTTTCTTAATCTCAGTGGAGATATTTACTGATAAACAGCTACCTAAGTAGCATGTTCATGTCGTTCCTAAATGAGCTTTTATCTCTCTCCCCTCACCACAAATCAGATTCTTCTGAGGAGTTCCCAGTACATTATCCTTTCCCCTGTGTAATTACCTTAACAAGCTCCAGCTGTTTTTATTCTCAGAAGGTTTACTCCCTGATATACAGCTGCCTACCCCCTTCGTAAGTGCAGGTCCTAAATGAGCTTTTTTCTCTGTTCCCTCACCACAATCCAGATTCTTTTTGGGAGTTACCAGTACAGTAACCATACCAGGAAGTACTTAATTTATTAAGCTACTGCTTTTCTTAATCTCAGTGGAGATATTTACTGATAAACAGCTACCTACGCAGCATGTTCATGTCGTTCCTAAATGAGCTTTTATCTCTCTCCCCTCACCACAAATCAGATTCTTCTGAGGAGTTCCCAGTACATTATCCTTTCCCCTGTGTAATTACCTTAACAAGCTCCAGCTGTTTTTATTCTCAGAAGGTTTACTCCCTGATATACAGCTGCCTACCCCCTTCGTAAGTGCAGGTCCTAAATGAGCTTTTTTCTCTGTTCCCTCACCACAATCCAGATTCTTTTGGGGAGTTACCAGTACAGTAACCATACCAGGAAGTACTTAATTTATTAAGCTACTGCTTTTCTTAATCTCAGTGGAGATATTTACTGATAAACAGCTACCTACGCAGCATGTTCATGTCGTTCCTAAATGAGCTTTTATCTCTCTCCCCTCACCACAAATCAGATTCTTCTGAGGAGTTCCCAGTACATTATCCTTTCCCCTGTGTAATTACCTTAACAAGCTCCAGCTGTTTTTATTCTCAGAAGGTTTACTCCCTGATATACAGCTGCCTACCCCCTTCGTAAGTGCAGGTCCTAAATGAGCTTTTTTCTCTGTTCCCTCACCACAATCCAGATTCTTTTGGGGAGTTACCAGTACAGTAACCATACCAGGAAGTACTTAATTTATTAAGCTACTGCTTTTCTTAATCTCAGTGGAGATATTTACTGATAAACAGCTACCTACGCAGCATGTTCATGTCGTTCCTAAATGAGCTTTTATCTCTCTCCCCTCACCACAAATCAGATTCTTCTGAGGAGTTCCCAGTACATTATCCTTTCCCCTGTGTAATTACCTTAACAAGCTCCAGCTGTTTTTATTCTCAGAAGCTTTACTCCCTGATATACAGCTGCCTACCCCCTTCGTAAGTGCAGGTCCTAAATGAGCTTTTTTCTCTGTTCCCTCACCACAATCCAGATTCTTTTGGGGAGTTACCAGTACAGTAACCATACCAGGAAGTACTTAATTTATTAAGCTACTGCTTTTCTTAATCTCAGTGGAGATATTTACTGATAAACAGCTACCTACGCAGCATGTTCATGTCGTTCCTAAATGAGCTTTTATCTCTCTCCCCTCACCACAAATCAGATTCTTCTGAGGAGTTCCCAGTACATTATCCTTTCCCCTGTGTAATTACCTTAACAAGCTGCAGCTGTTTTTATTCTCAGAAGCTTTACTCCCTGATATACACCTGCCTACCCCCTTCGTAAGTGCAGGTCCTAAATGAGCTTTTTTCTCTGTTCCCTCACCACAATCCAGATTCTTTTGGGGAGTTACCAGTACAGTAACCATACCAGGAAGTACTTAATTTATTAAGCTACTGCTTTTCTTAATCTCAGTGGAGATATTTACTGATAAACAGCTACCTACGCAGCATGTTCATGTCGTTCCTAAATGAGCTTTTATCTCTCTCCCCTCACCACAAATCAGATTCTTCTGAGGAGTTCCCAGTACAGTTTATCCTTTCCCCTGTGTAATTACCTTAACAAGCTGCAGCTGTTTTTATTCTCAGAAGCTTTACTCCCTGATATACAGCTGCCTACCCCCTTCGTAAGTGCAGGTCCTAAATGAGCTTTTTTCTCTGTTCCCTCACCACAATCCAGATTCTTTTGGGGAGTTACCAGTACAGTAACCATACCAGGAAGTACTTAATTTATTAAGCTACTGCTTTTCTAAAGCTCAGTGGAGATATTTACTGATAAACAGCTACCTACGCAGCATGTTCATGTCGTTCCTAAATGAGCTTTTATCTCTCTCCCCTCACCACAAATCAGATTCTTCTGAGGAGTTCCCAGTACATTATCCTTTCTCCTGTGTAATTACCTTAACAAGCTCCAGCTGTTTTTATTCTCAGAAGGTTTACTCCCTGATATACAGCTGCCTACCCCCTTCGTAAGTGCAGGTCCTAAATGAGCTTTTTTCTCTGTTCCCTCACCACAATCCAGATTCTTTTGGGGAGTTACCAGTACAGTAACCATACCAGGAAGTACTTAATTTATTAAGCTACTGCTTTTCTTAATCTCAGTGGAGATATTTACTGATAAACAGCTACCTACGCAGCACGTTCATGTCGTTCCTAAATGAGCTTTTATCTCTCTCCCCTCACCACAAATCAGATTCTTCTGAGGAGTTCCCAGTACATTATCCTTTCCCCTGTGTAATGACCTTAACAAGCTCCAGCTGTTTTTATTCTCAGAAGCTTTACTCCCTGATATATAGCTGCCTACCCCCTTCGTAAGTGCAGTTCCTAAATGAGCTTTTTTCTCTGTTCCCTCACCACAATCCAGATTCTTTTGGGGAGTTACCAGTACAGTAACCATACCAGGAAGTACTTAATTTATTAAGCTACTGCTTTTCTTAATCTCAGTGGAGATATTTACTGATAAACAGCTACCTAGGCAGCATGTTCATGTCGTTCCTAAATGAGCTTTTATCTCTCTCCCCTTACCACAAATCAGATTCTTCTGAGGAGTTCCCAGTACATTATCCTTTCCCCTGTGTAATTACCTTAACAAGCTGCAGCTGTTTTTATTCTCAGAAGCTTTACTCCCTGATATACAGATGCCTACCCCCTTCGTAAGTGCAGGTCCTAAATGAGCTTTTTTCTCTGTTCCCTCACCACAATCCAGATTCTTTTGGGGAGTTTCCAGTACAGTAACCATAGCAGGAAGTACTTAATTTATTAAGCTACTGCTTTTCTTAATCTCAGTGGAGATATTTACTGATAAACAGCTACCTACGCAGCATGTTCATGTCGTTCCTAAATGAGCTTTTATCTCTCTCCCCTCACCACAAATCAGATTCTTCTGAGGAGTTCCCAGTACATTATCCTTTCCCCTGTGTAATTACCTTAACAAGCTGCAGCTGTTTTTATTCTCAGAAGTTTACTCCCTGATATACAGCTGCCTACCCCCTTCGTAAGTGCAGGTCCTAAATGAGCTTTTTTCTCTGTTCCCTCACCACAATCCAGATTCTTTTGGGGAGTTACCAGTACAGTAACCATACCAGGAAGTACTTAATTTATTAAGCTACTGCTTTTCTTAATCTCAGTGGAGATATTTACTGATAAACAGCTACCTACGCAGCATGTTCATGTCGTTCCTAAATGAGCTTTTATCTCTCTCCCCTCACCACAAATCAGATTCTTCTGAGGAGTTCCCAGTACATTATCCTTTCCCCTGTGTAATTACCTTAACAAGCTCCAGCTGTTTTTATTCTCAGAAGCTTTACTCCCTGATATACAGCTGCCTACCCCTTCGTAAGTGCAGGTCCTAAATGAGCTTTTTTCTCTGTTCCCTCACCACAATCCAGATTCTTTTGGGGAGTTACCAGTACAGTAACCATACCAGGAAGTACTTAATTTATTAAGCTACTGCTTTTCTTAATCTCAGTGGAGATATTTACTGATAAACAGCTACCTACGCAGCATGTTCATGTCGTTCCTAAATGAGCTTTTATCTCTCTCCCCTCACCACAAATCAGATTCTTCTGAGGAGTTCCCAGTACATTATCCTTTCCCCTGTGTAATTACCTTAACAAGCTCCAGCTGTTTTTATTCTCAGAAGCTTTACTCCCTGATATACAGCTGCCTACCCCCTTCGTAAGTGCAGGTCCTAAATGAGCTTTTTTCTCTGTTCCCTCACCACAATCCAGATTCTTTTGGGGAGTTACCAGTACAGTAACCATACCAGGAAGTACTTAATTTATTAAGCTACTGCTTTTCTTAATCTCAGTGGAGATATTTACTGATAAACAGCTACCTACGCAGCATGTTCATGTCGTTCCTAAATGAGCTTTTATCTCTCTCCCCTCACCACAAATCAGATTCTTCTGAGGAGTTCCCAGTACATTATCCTTTCCCCTGTGTAATTACCTTAACAAGCTCCAGCTGTTTTTATTCTCAGAAGGTTTACTCCCTGATATACAGCTGCCTATCCCCTTCGTAAGTGCAGGTCCTAAATGAGCTTTTTTCTCTGTTCCCTCACCACAATCCAGATTCTTTTGGGAGTTACCAGTACAGTAACCATACCAGGAAGTACTTAATTTATTAAGCTACTGCTTTTCTTAATCTCAGTGGAGATATTTACTGATAAACAGCTACCTACGCAGCATGTTCATGTCGTTCCTAAATGAGCTTTTATCTCTCTCCCCTCACCACAAATCAGATTCTTCTGAGGAGTTCCCAGTACATTATCCTTTCCCCTGTGTAATTACCTTAACAAGCTGCAGCTGTTTTTATTCTCAGAAGCTTTACTCCCTGATATACAGCTGCCTACCCCCTTCGTAAGTGCAGGTCCTAAATGAGCTTTTTTCTCTGTTCCCTCACCACAATCCAGATTCTTTTGGGGAGTTACCAGTACAGTAACCATACCAGGAAGTACTTAATTTATTAAGCTACTGCTTTTCTTAATCTCAGTGGAGATATTTACTGATAAACAGCTACCTACGCAGCATGTTCATGTCGTTCCTAAATGAGCTTTTATCTCTCTCCCCTCACCACAAATCAGATTCTTCTGAGGAGTTCCCAGTACATTATCCTTTCCCCTGTGTAATTACCTTAACAAGCTCCAGCTGTTTTTATTCTCAGAAGGTTTACTCCCTGATATACAGCTGCCTACCCCCTTCGTAAGTGCAGGTCCTAAATGAGCTTTTTTCTCTGTTCCCTCACCACAATCCAGATTCTTTTGGGGAGTTACCAGTACAGTAACCATACCAGGAAGTACTTAATTTATTAAGCTACTGCTTTTCTTAATCTCAGTGGAGATATTTACTGATAAACAGCTACCTACGCAGCATGTTCATGTCGTTCCTAAATGAGCTTTTATCTCTCTCCCCTCACCACAAATCAGATTCTTCTGAGGAGTTCCCAGTACATTATCCTTTCCCCTGTGTAATTACCTTAACAAGCTCCAGCTGTTTTTATTCTCAGAAGCTTTACTCCCTGATATACAGCTGCCTACCCCCTTCGTAAGTGCAGGTCCTAAATGAGCTTTTTTCTCTGTTCCCTCACCACAATCCAGATTCTTTTGGGGAGTTACCAGTACAGTAACCATACCAGGAAGTACTTAATTTATTAAGCTACTGCTTTTCTTAATCTCAGTGGAGATATTTACTGATAAACAGCTACCTACGCAGCATGTTCATGTCGTTCCTAAATGAGCTTTTATCTCTCTCCCCTCACCACAAATCAGATTCTTCTGAGGAGTTCCCAGTACATTATCCTTTCCCCTGTGTAATTACCTTAACAAGCTCCAGCTGTTTTTATTCTCAGAAGGTTTACTCCCTGATATACAGCTGCCTACCCCCTTCGTAAGTGCAGGTCCTAAATGAGCTTTTTTCTCTGTTCCCTCACCACAATCCAGATTCTTTTGGGGAGTTACCAGTACAGTAACCATACCAGGAAGTACTTAATTTATTAAGCTACTGCTTTTCTTAATCTCAGTGGAGATATTTACTGATAAACAGCTACCTACGCAGCACGTTCATGTCGTTCCTAAATGAGCTTTTATCTCTCTCCCCTCACCACAAATCAGATTCTTCTGAGGAGTTCCCAGTACATTATCCTTTCCCCTGTGTAATTACCTTAACAAGCTGCAGCTGTTTTTATTCTCAGAAGCTTTACTCCCTGATATACAGCTGCCTACCCCCTTCGTAAGTGCAGGTCCTAAATGAGCTTTTTTCTCTGTTCCCTCACCACAATCCAGATTCTTTTGGGGAGTTACCAGTACAGTAACCATACCAGGAAGTACTTAATTTATTAAGCTACTGCTTTTCTTAATCTCAGTGGAGATATTTACTGATAAACAGCTACCTACGCAGCATGTTCATGTCGTTCCTAAATGAGCTTTTATCTCTCTCCCCTCACCACAAATCAGATTCTTCTGAGGAGTTCCCAGTACATTATCCTTTCCCCTGTGTAATTACCTTAACAAGCTGCAGCTGTTTTTATTCTCAGAAGCTTTACTCCCTGATATACAGCTGCCTACCCCCTTCGTAAGTGCAGGTCCTAAATGAGCTTTTTTCTCTGTTCCCTCACCACAATCCAGATTCTTTTGGGGAGTTACCAGTACAGTAACCATACCAGGAAGTACTTAATTTATTAAGCTACTGCTTTTCTTAATCTCAGTGGAGATATTTACTGATAAACAGCTACCTACGCAGCATGTTCATGTCGTTACTAAATGAGCTTTTATCTCTCTCCCCTCACCACAAATCAGATTCTTCTGAGGAGTTCCCAGTACATTATCCTTTCCCCTGTGTAATTACCTTAACAAGCTGCAGCTGTTTTTATTCTCAGAAGCTTTACTCCCTGATATACAGCTGCCTACCCCCTTCGTAAGTGCAGGTCCTAAATGAGCTTTTTTCTCTGTTCCCTCACCACAATCCAGATTCTTTTGGGGAGTTACCAGTACAGTAACCATACCAGGAAGTACTTAATTTATTAAGATACTGCTTTTCTAAAGCTCAGTGGAGATATTTACTGATAAACAGCTACCTACGCAGCATGTTCATGTCGTTCCTAAATGAGCTTTTATCTCTCTCCCCTCACCACAAATCAGATTCTTCTGAGGAGTTCCCAGTACATTATCCTTTCTCCTGTGTAATTACCTTAACAAGCTCCAGCTGTTTTTATTCTCAGAAGGTTTACTCCCTGATATACAGCTGCCTACCCCCTTCGTAAGTGCAGGTCCTAAATGAGCTTTTTTCTCTGATCCCTCACCACAATCCAGATTCTTTTGGGGAGTTACCAGTACAGTAACCATACCAGGAAGTACTTAATTTATTAAGCTACTGCTTTTCTTAATCTCAGTGGAGATATTTACTGATAAACAGCTACCTACGCAGCATGTTCATGTCGTTCCCAAAAGAGCTTTTATCTCTCTCCCCTCACCACAAATCAGATTCTTCTGAGGAGTTCCCAGTACATTATCCTTTCCCCTGTGTAATTACCTTAAAAAGCTGCAGCTGTTTTTATTCTCAGAAGCTTTACTCCCTGATATACAGCTGCCTACCCCCTTCGTAAGTGCAGGTCCTAAATGAGCTTTTTTCTCTGTTCCCTCACCACAATCCAGATTCTTTTGGGGAGTTACCAGTACAGTAACCATACCAGGAAGTACTTAATTTATTAAGCTACTGCTTTTCTAAAGCTCAGTGGAGATATTTACTGATAAACAGCTACCTACGCAGCATGTTCATGTCGTTCCTAAATGAGCTTTTATCTCTCTCCCCTCACCACAAATCAGATTCTTCTGAGGAGTTCCCAGTACATTATCCTTTCCCCTGTGTAATTACCTTAACAAGCTGCAGCTCTTTTTATTCTCAGAAGCTTTACTCCCTGATATACAGCTGCCTACCCCCTTCGTAAGTGCAGGTCCTAAATGAGCTTTTTTCTCTGTTCCCTCACCACAATCCAGATTCTTTTGGGGAGTTACCAGTACAGTAACCATACCAGGAAGTACTTAATTTATTAAGCTACTGCTTTTCTTAATCTCAGTGGAGATATTTACTGATAAACAGCTACCTACGCAGCATGTTCATGTCGTTCCTAAAAGAGCTTTTATCTCTCTCCCCTCACCACAAATCAGATTCTTCTGAGGAGTTCCCAGTACATTATCCTTTCCCCTGTGTAATTACCTTAACAAGCTCCAGCTGTTTTTATTCTCAGAAGCTTTACTCCCTGATATACAGCTGCCTACCCCCTTCGTAAGTGCAGGTCCTAAATGAGCTTTTTTCTCTGTTCCCTCACCACAATCCAGATTCTTTTGGGGAGTTACCGGTACAGTAACCATACCAGTAAGTACTTAATTTATTAAGCTACTGCTTTTCTTAATCTCAGTGGAGATATTTACTGATAAACAGCTACCTACGCAGCATGTTCATGTCGTTCCTAAATGAGCTTTTATCTCTCTCCCCTCACCACAAATCAGATTCTTCTGAGGAGTTCCCAGTACATTATCCTTTCCCCTGTGTAATTACCTTAACAAGCTCCAGCTGTTTTTATTCTCAGAAGGTTTAGTCCCTGATATACAGCTGCCTACCCCCTTCGTAAGTGCAGGTCCTAAATGAGCTTTTTTCTCTGTTCCCTCACCACAATCCAGATTCTTTTGGGGAGTTACCAGTACAGTAACCATACCAGGAAGTACTTAATTTATTAAGCTACTGCTTTTCTTAATCTCAGTGGAGATATTTACTGATAAACAGCTACCTACGCAGCACGTTCATGTCGTTCCTAAATGAGCTTTTATCTCTCTCCCCTCACCACAAATCAGATTCTTCTGAGGAGTTCCCAGTACATTATCCTTTCCCCTGTGTAATTACCTTAACAAGCTGCAGCTGTTTTTATTCTCAGAAGCTTTACTCCCTGATATACAGCTGCCTACCCCCTTCGTATGTGCAGGTCCTAAATGAGCTTTTTTCTCTGTTCCCTCACCACAATCCAGATTCTTTTGGGGAGTTACCAGAACAGTAACCATACCAGGAAGTACTTAATTTATTAAGCTACTGCTTTTCTAAAGCTCAGTGGAGATATTTACTGATAAACAGCTACCTACGCAGCATGTTCATGTCGTCCCTAAATGAGCTTTTATCTCTCTCCCCTCACCACAAATCAGATTTTTCTGAGGAGTTCCCAGTAGTTTATCCTTTCTCCTGTGTAATTACCTTAACAAGCTCCAGCTGTTTTTATTCTCAGAAGCTTTACTCCCTGATATACAGCTGCCTACCCCCTTCGTAAGTGCAGGTCCTAAATGAGCTTTTTTCTCTGTTCCCTCACCACAATCCAGATTCTTTTGGGGAGTTACCAGTACAGTAACCATACCAGGAAGTACTTAATTTATTAAGCTACTGCTTTTCTTAATCTCAGTGGAGATATTTACTGATAAACAGCTACCTACGCAGCACGTTCATGTCGTTCCTAAATGAGCTTTTATCTCTCTCCCCTCACCACAAATCAGATTCTTCTGAGGAGTTACCAGTACATTATCCTTTCCCCTGTGTAATTACCTTAACAAGCTCCAGCTGTTTTTATTCTCAGAAGGTTTACTCCCTGATATACAGCTGCCTACCCCCTTCGTAAGTGCAGGTCCTAAATGAGCTTTTTTCTCTGTTCCCTCACCACAATCCAGATTCTTTTGGGGTGTTACCAGTACAGTAACCATACCAGGAAGTACTTAATTTATTAACCTACTGCTTTTCTTAATCTCAGTGGAGATATTTACTGATAAACAGCTACCTAAGTAGCATGTTCATGTCGTCCCTAAATGAGCTTTTATCTCTCTCCCCTCACCACAAATCAGATTCTTCTGAGGAGTTCCCAGTACATTATCCTTTCCCCTGTGTAATTACCTTAACAAGCTCCAGCTGTTTTTATTCTCAGAAGGTTTACTCCCTGATATACAGCTGCCTACCCCCTTCGTAAGTGCCGTTCCTAAATGAGCTTTTTTCTCTGTTCCCTCACCACAATCCAGATTCTTTTGGGGAGTTACCAGTACAGTAACCATACCAGGAAGTACTTAATTTATAAAGCTACTGCTTTTCTTAATCTCAGTGGAGATATTTACTGATAAACAGCTACCTACGCAGCATGTTCATGTCGTTCCTAAATGAGCTTTTATCTCTCTCCCCTCACCACAAATCAGATTCTTCTGAGGAGTTCCCAGTACATTATCCTTTCCCCTGTGTAATTACCTTAACAAGCTGCAGCTGCTTTTATTGTCAGAAGCTTTACTCCCTGATATACAGATGCCTACCCCCTTCGTAAGTGCAGGTCCTAAATGAGCTTTTTTCTCTGTTCCCTCACCACAATCCAGATTCTTTTGGGGAATTACCAGTACAGTAACCATACCAGGAAGTACTTAATTTATTAAGATACTGCTTTTCTTAATCTCAGTGGAAATATTTACTGATAAACAGCTACCTACGCAGCATGTTCATGTCGTTTCTAAATGAGCTTTTATCTCTCTCCCCTCACCACAAATCAGATTCTTCTGAGGAATTCCCAGTAGTTTATCCTTTCTCCTGTGTAATTACCTTAACAAGCTCCAGCTGTTTTTATTCTCAGAAGGTTTACTCCCTGATATACAGCTGCCTACCCCCTTCGTAAGTGCAGGTCCTAAATGAGCTTTTTTCTCTGTTCCCTCACCACAATCCAGATTCTTTTGGGGAGTTACCAGTACAGTAACCATACCAGGAAGTACTTAATTTATTAAGCTACTGCTTTTCTTAATCTCAGTGGAGATATTTACTGATAAACAGCTACCTACGCAGCACGTTCATGTCGTTCCTAAATGAGCTTTTATCTCTCTCCCCTCACCACAAATCAGATTCTTCTGAGGAGTTCCCAGTACATTATCCTTTCCCCTGTGTAATTACCTTAACAAGCTCCAGCTGTTTTTATTCTCAGAAGGTTTACTCCCTGATATACAGCTGCCTACCCCCTTCGTAAGTGCAGGTCCTAAATGAGCTTTTTTCTCTGTTCCCTCACCACAATCCAGATTCTTTTGGGGTTACCAGTACAGTAACCATACCAGGAAGTACTTAATTTATTAACCTACTGCTTTTCTTAATCTCAGTGGAGATATTTACTGATAAACAGCTACCTAAGTAGCATGTTCATGTCGTCCCTAAATGAGCTTTTATCTCTCTCCCCTCACCACAAATCAGATTCTTCTGAGGAGTTCCCAGTACATTATCCTTTCCCCTGTGTAATTACCTTAACAAGCTCCAGCTGTTTTTATTCTCAGAAGGTTTACTCCCTGATATACAGCTGCCTACCCCCTTCGTAAGTGCAGTTCCTAAATGAGCTTTTTTCTCTGTTCCCTCACCACAATCCAGATTCTTTTGGGGAGTTACCAGTACAGTAACCATACCAGGAAGTACTTAATTTATTAAGCTACTGCTTTTCTTAATCTCAGTGGAGATATTTACTGATAAACAGCTACCTACGCAGCATGTTCATGTCGTTCCTAAATGAGCTTTTATCTCTCTCCCCTCACCACAAATCAGATTCTTCTGAGGAGTTCCCAGTACTTTATCCTTTCCCCTGTGTAATTACCTTAACAAGCTCCAGCTGTTTTTATTCTCAGAAGCTTTACTCCCTGATATACAGCTGCCTACCCCCTTCGTAAGTGCAGGTCATAAATGTGCTTTTTTCTCTGTTCCCTCACCACAATCCAGATTCTTTTGGGGAGTTACCAGTACAGTAACCATACCAGGAAGTACTTAATTTATTAAGCTACTGCTTTTCTTAATCTCAGTGGAGATATTTACTGATAAACAGCTACCTACGCAGCATGTTCATGACGTTCCTAAATGAGCTTTTATCTCTCTCCCCTCACCACATATCAGATTCTTCTGAGGAGTTCCCAGTACATTATCCTTTCCCCTGTGTAATTACCTTAACAAGATGCAGCTGTTTTTATTCTCAGAAGCTTTACTCCCTGATATACAGCTGCCTACCCCCTTCGTAAGTGCAGGTCCTAAATGAGCTTTTTTCTCTGTTCCCTCACCACAATCCAGATTCTTTTGGGGAGTTACCAGTACAGTAACCATACCAGGAAGTACTTAATTTATTAAGCTACTGCTTTTCTAAAGCTCAGTGGAGATATTAACTGATAAACAGCTACCTACGCAGCATGTTCATGTCGTTCCTAAATGAGCTTTTATCTCTCTCCCCTCACCACAAATCAGGTTCTTCTGAGGAGTTCCCAGTACTTTATCCTTTCTCCTGTGTAATTACCTTAACAAGCTCCAGCTGTTTTTATTTTCAGAAGGTTTACTCCCTGATATACAGCTGCCTACCCCCTTCGTAAGTGCAGTTCCTAAATGAGCTTTTTTCTCTCTTCCCTCACCACAATCCAGATTCTTTTGGGGAGTTACCAGTACAGTAACCATACCAGGAAGTACTTAATTTATTAAGCTACTGCTTTTCTTAATCTCAGTGGAGATATTTACTGATAAACAGCTACCTACGCAGCATGTTCATGTCGTTCTTAATGAGCTTTTATCTCTATCCCCTCACCAGAAATCAGATTCTTCTGAGGAGTTCCCAGTACATTATCCTTTCCCCTGTGTAATTACCTTAACAAGCTGCAGCTGTTTTTATTCTCAGAAGCTTTACTCCCTGATATACAGCTGCCTACCCCCTTCGTAAGTGCAGGTCCTAAATGAGCTTTTTTCTCTGTTCCCTCACCACAATCCAGATTCTTTTGGGGAGTTACCAGTACAGTAACCATACCAGGAAGTACTTAATTTATTAAGCTACTGCTTTTCTAAAGCTCAGTGGAGATATTTACTGATAAACAGCTACCTACGCAGCATGTTCATGTCGTTCCTAAATGAGCTTTTATCTCTCTCCCCTCACCACAAATCAGATTCTTCTGAGGAGTTCCCAGTACTTTATCCTTTCTCCTGTGTTATTACCTTAACAAGCTCCAGCTGTTTTTATTCTCAGAAGGTTTACTCCCTGATATACAGCTGCCTACCCCCTTCGTAAGTGCAGGTCCTAAATGAGCTTTTTTCTCTGTTCCCTCACCACAATCCAGATTCTTTTGGGGAGTTACCAGTACAGTAACCATACCAGGAAGTACTTAATTTATTAAGCTACTGCTTTTCTTAATCTCAGTGGAGATATTTACTGATAAACAGCTACCTACGCAGCATGTTCATGTCGTTCCTAAATGAGCTTTTATCTCTCTCCCCTCACCACAAATCAGATTCTTCTGAGGAGTTCCCAGTACATTATCCTTTCCCCTGTGTAATTACCTTAACAAGCTCCAGCTGTTTTTATTGTCAGAAGATTTACTCCCTGATATACAACTGCCTACCCCCTTCGTAATTTGCAGGTCCAAAATGAGCTTTTTTCTCTGTTCCCTCACCACAATCCAGATTCTTTTGGGGAGTTACCAGTACAGTAACCATACCAGGAAGTACTTAATTTATTAAGCTACTGCTTTTCTTAATCTCAGTGGAGATATTTACTGATAAACAGCTACCTAAGCAGCATGTACATGTAGTTCTTAAATGAGCTTTTATCTCTCTCCCCTCACCACAAATCAGATTCTTCTGAGGCGTTCCCAGTACATTATCCTTTCCCCTGTGTAATTACCTTAACAAGCTGCAGCTTTTTTTATTCTCAGAAGCTTTACTCCCTGATATACAGATGCCTACCCCCTTCGTAAGTGCAGGTCCTAAATGAGCTTTTTTCTCTGTTCCCTCACCACAATCCAGATTCTTTTGGGGAGTTACCAGTACAGTAACCATACCAGGAAGTACTTAATTTATTAACCTACTGCTTTTCTTAATCTCAGTGGAGATATTTACTGATAAACAGCTACCTAAGCAGCATGTTCGTGTCGTTCCTAAATGAGCTTTTATCTCTCTCCCCTCACCACAAATCAGATTCTTCTGAGGAGTTCCCAGTACATTATCCTTTCACCTGTGTAATTACCTTAACAAGCTCCAGCTGTTTTTATTCTCAGAAGCTTTACTCCCTGATATACAGCTGCCTACCCCATCGTATGTCCAGGTCCTAAATGAGCTTTTTTCTCTGTTCCCTCACCACAATCCAGATTCTTTTGGGGAGTTACCAGTACAGTAACCATACCAGGAAGTACTTAATTTATTAAGCTACTGCTTTTCTTAATCTCAGTGGAGATATTTACTGATAAACAGCTACCTACGCAGCATGTCCATGTCGTTCCTAAATGAGCTTTTATCTCTCTCCACTCACCACAAATCAGATTCTTCTGAGGAGTTCCCAGTACAATATCCTTTCCCCTGTGTAATTACCTTAACAAGCTCCAGCTGTTTTTATTCTCAGAAGGTTTACTCCCTGATATACTGCTGCCTACCCCCTTCGTAAGTGCAGGTCCTATATGAGCTTTTTTCTCTGTTCCCTCACCACAATCCAGATTCTTTTGGGGAGTTACCAGTACAGTAACCATACCAGGAATTACTTAATTTATTAAGCTACTGCTTTTCTTAATCTCAGTGGAGATATTTACTGATAAACAGCTACCTACGCAGCATGTTCATGTCGTTCCTAAATGAGCTTTTATCTCTCTCCCCTCACCACAAATCAGATTCTTCTGAGGAGTTCCCAGTACAATATCCTTTCCCCTGTGTAATTACCTTAACAAGCTCCAGCTGTTTTTATTCTCAGAAGCTTTACTCCCTGATATACAGCTGCCTACCCCCTTCGTAAGTGCAGGTCCTAAATGAGCTTTTTTCTCTGTTCCCTCACCACAATCCAGATTCTTTTGGGGAATTACCAGTACAGTAACCAAACCAGGAAGTACTTAATTTATTAAGCTACTGCTTTTCTTAATCTCAGTGGAGATATTTACTGATAAACAGCTACCTAAGCAGCATGTACATGTAGTTCCTAAATGAGCTTTTATCTCTCTCCCCTCACCACAAATCAGATTCTTCTGAGGAGTTCCCAGTACATTATCCTTTCCCCTGTGTAATTACCTTAACAAGCTCCAGGTTTTTTTATTCTCAGAAGCTTTACTCCCTGATATACAGCTGCCTACCCCCTTCGTAAGTGCAGGTCCTAAATGAGCTTTTTTCTCTGTTCCCTCACCACAATCCAGATTCTTTTGGGGAGTTACCAGTACAGTAACAATACAAGGAAGTACTTAATTTATTAAGCTACTTCTTTTCTAAAGCTCAGTGGAGATATTTACTGATAAACAGCTACCTACGCAGCATGTTCATGTCGTTCCTAAATGAGCTTTTATCTCTCTCCCCTCACCACAAATCAGATTCTTCTGAGGAGTTCCCAGTACATTATCCTTTCCCCTGTGTAATTACCTTAACAAGCTCCAGCTGTTTTTATTCTCAGAAGGTTTAGTCCCTGATATACAGCTGCCTACCCCCTTCGTAAGTGCAGGTCCTAAATGAGCTTTTTTCTCTGTTCCCTCACCACAATCCAGATTCTTTTCGGGAGTTACCAGTACAGTAAGTATACCAGGAAGTACTTAATTTATTAAGCTACTGCTTTTCTTAATCTCAGTGGAGATATTTACTGATAAACAGCTACCTACGCAGCGTGTTCATGTCGTTCCTAAATGAGCTTTTATCTCTCTCCCCTCACTGTTGGAGAATTAAGGTCTCCAACCAGTGGAAAAGTTTAGCCCCGGCACGGTTACTCTGATGCCTCATTAGCACACTAATAGGCCCTTGGGAATACATTCCCAGTAAGGAGTTTCTGGTGTTTGTGGGCCAAAGGAAGCCACCAGTTGTTGCGAGAATCTCCTTTTTCCCCCTACTTAGCAAGTCTCTCTTAGGAGACTTGCTAGACCAGCTGCCTTTAGTGTTAGATTATCTCTGTAAACAGGAAAGTCTCCTCACTAGATTCTCACTGTAAACAGGAAAGTCTCCTCACTGTTATTTCACAAGTATTTGGAGAAGTCAAGATTAATGCTATCTAGCCTTAAGGAGATAATAGCTAGGAGTTAATTAGTTCTACCTCGGTTGTATACAGTTCCTTGTCTTGATATCTATAACCTTTGTAGTCACTACCTCCTGTAATTAGAAAGGCATTTGTACCAAGTTCCTGCCCTCACAGTAGGAAATTTCCTCCACTTTTGTATTTGAGACAAATGTCATGCTGTATTGATCTTTTACCCTGTAATTGTAAAATTGGTTTCTAACCCTATATAAACCCTGGCCCTCTTGGAATAAAGTATGCATTGGTTCACTCGCCTTGCATCCCCCGTGTCCTGATTTCGACTGCAGTTACCCAGGTTCAACATCTGGCGTCCGGACCCAGGGACCTGACAATTGATCCACAGGAGATTGCGGAACTGCCGAGCTCTCGAGTGAGGTGAGAGATATTTTTAATTCACAGGAGACAAGGGATCTGTGTGTAATTCACAGGAGACAAGGGATCTGTGTGGTGAGCTCCTATTTTCAATATTACGGGGTTATGGGACAAGCTAAATCAACTCCATTTTCTAATCTTATCCACCACGTACTGAAGCGGAATGGAGCTAGAGTCTCCCGCTCGCAGATAGACGAATGCGTACAAGTGGTGGTGGAGTTTAACCCATGGTTCCCGGAGGAAGGTACTTTAGATCTAGAAGTCTGGGAACGTGTAAAGAATAATGTGGAAAAGGCATATAGGCATGGTGAGAAAGTTCCAGTTACCTTTTGGTCTATTTGGGCATTAACACGTGCAGCTCTAAGTATGATGTGTCGGGATGCTGTCAGAACAACAGCGGCCGAACTGGAGGCTGACGTGGAGAAAGCCATGGAGACTTATAATTTGCCCGAAGAGGTAAAAACTCAAATCGGGCAGGAGTTAAAAGAGATGGCTACATCTGAGCAGTCTCCTGCTAGTGTTGACAGAGAAAAGGTAGCACCTAAAGCTAAATCTGTGGCTGCTACTCATATCCCTTCAGAGAATGAGGCCGATTCATATAGCTCAGCAGGGCAGTCTGAGAGCTACAGATGCTCTAGCAATCCACCGCGACCTGCTACGAAAATGAGGCTTAAAAAGAAAAGACCACAGTTGCCAAAGCTGCCTCTATTTCCCTCTTCTTCTGATTCTGACTCTGAGGGCTTTGTTCCTCTCCGGAGCTTCAGAGCCTTCCCCGTCATTAGACCCCCTCCGGTGGATGGGGTAGCACAGCCCCCTCGTTATGAGAGTATAGATATGGCCCACCTAACTCAGCTACGAAAGGCGGTAACCTTATATGGACCGCAGGCACCATATGTTAAAGAACTAATGTCATCAATTGTCTCTGCCTATGGAAACTTGGCTCCTGAGGATTGGAAAGTTATTTGTAGAGCGCTATTAAAGCCTCAGGAATATCTACAATGGTTAATGTGGTACAGTGATGGTGCCGCCTCTAAGGCAGCCCAAAATGCTCAGTCCCGTAATCCTGCCCTCCGCAGGATTACACATGCTATGCTAACAGGCACTGGGGATTATAAGCGCACTCAGGACCAAGTAAATATCCCTAGAGAGATTCATGAGCAGCTGCAGGAAATATGCCTAGAGGCATGGGGTCGAGTACGTCCCGAAGGCGAAAAAGAAGGTTCCTGGGCACGTATTATTCAAGGGGCCCAGGAACCCTACTTAGACTTCATAGCGCGCCTTCAAAAGAACATCGATAGGACAGTACAAGATGCGGCTGTTCGTGATCAATTAATTAAATTACTAGCATTTGAGAATGCTAATGAGGATTGTCAGCGTGCTATTTTGCCTGTTAAAGAGACTGGGGATATACTAGTATATGCCAAGGCTTGTCGGAATGTATATTCGGACTCTCAAAAGATGAGGCTGCTGGGACAGACTTTGGCCGCCAATCTAAAATTGCCCGACTCTGGGGAACTTAGATGTTTTGGCTGTGGAGACAAGGGACATACTAAAAGAAATTGTGTTAAGAGAAAATCGGCTAATACAAAGCCGCCGGGGAAATGCCCTCGCTGCAGACGCGGGGCGCATTGGGCCCGGGAATGTCGGTCTAAAACTGACATTGAAGGGAACATACTTTCCTTTCCATCGGGAGTAGTGCAGGGAGGAAGTGCTAAGCGTTCGGGAAACGGGGCACGGGGCCAGCCTCGTGGCCCCGCTCCAACAAACGAGGCTTTCCCACCGTCTTTTCACTACAACCAGCCACTAGCGGGAGCGCCGCAGTGGACCTTCCCTCAAGCCAGACCTTAACTCTCCCTGCTAACTCCGCTCCCATCAGAGTTAAAACTGGCATATACGGTCCCTTGCCATCGGGGACCTGGGGCCTCCTTATGGGGCGTTCTAGTTTAAATGCAAAAGGGGTGTTAGTTATACCAGGAGTAATTGACTCCGACTACACGGGAGAGATTCTAGTCCTTATGACCTCCCCTGTACCTTATGAGATTAATGCTGGGGATCGTATTGCACAATTAATTTTGCTTCCTTACATATCTATATCATCTTCTGCAAACCCCCGTAAAGGAGGTTTTGGCAGTACGGACCCCCATTATGTTTTCTGGACCTTAAATATAGCAAAGAAGCAACCTTGTCGTAAATTTTACATAGGAGACAAGCAATTTAAAGGACTGTTGGATACTGGCTCAGACATAACTATAATCAGACAGACTGAGTGGCCCCGAGACTGGGTTACTCAAACAATCCAGTGTGATATAAAAGGTGTCAGTAGTACACCGGTTTCAGTTATTAAACAGAGTGTTGAATATCAGGATATTGCTGATGGTGAAGGCCAGCATGCCATTGTGAAGCCATATGTTTTAGAAGTACCTATTAACATCATTGGGCGAGATGTCTTAGAACAATGGGGAGCTCATTTAGTTTTCCCTTGATGTCCAGATGGATGTCTCTCCCATTAAGATTTCCTGGCGGTCAGATCGTCCAGTCTGGATTGAGCAATGGCCTTTGTCTAAAGAGAAATTGGCGGCTGCGGAACAGCTTGTTGAAGATCAGTTAGCTAAAAATCATATTGAGGTATCTACCTCTCCCTGGAACTCTCCTATTTTTGTTATTAAAAAGAAATCTGGCAAATGGAGACTACTCACTGATTTACGAGCTGTAAATGCAGCTATGATACCTATGGGTGCTTTACAACCTGGCATGCCCCAGCCATCCATGATTCCTGAAAATTGGCATATTATAGTAATAGATTTGCAAGATTGTTTCTTTACTGTTCCTTTACACCCTGAAGACCGCTCACGCTTTGCTTTTTCTTTGCCTCGAATAAACCTCCAAGGACCCCATCGACGGTTTCAATGGAAAGTTTTGCCCCAAGGCATGATGAATTCACCTACTATGTGTCAGACTTTTGTAGCCAGAGCATTAGAACCTATTAGAAAAAGATTTCCTCAAGTTTTATGTATTCACTACATGGATGATCTGCTGTTTGCTGCACCTAATAAAGATGTTCTATCGGAGTTATTGAAAATTTTGCCTTTGCATCTGCAACAGTATGGTTTGATAGTTGCCCCTGATAAGATCCAGACAGAAGAGCCATTTAAGTATCTAGGGTATTTAGTTAGGAGACAAGCAATTACCCCTCAATTAATAAAAATCCGTACTGAAGAGTTAAAAACTCTCAATGACTTTCAAAAGTTATTAGGGGACATCAATTGGCTTCGCCCTTCCTTAGGAATTCCCACATATGCGCTGCATAATCTATTTTCCATCCTTCAAGGAGATTCGGACTTAAAAAGCCCCCGAGAGTTAACTGATGAGGCACGTCAGGAGCTACTCCTAGTGGAAAAGGCCCTGGCTCAAAATTCCTTAGCCCGGGTAGACTTATCTGCCCCTATTGGGTTGCTAATTTTACTTACCAAAGACTACCCTACAGGGGTGCTAGCTCAGTACAATAAGCCTTTGGAATGGATATATACCAAACACACTTTCTCCAAAACATTAACCACCTACCCAGAGATGATCAGTTTCATTATCATGCAAGGCCGTAAGAGGTGCCTGCAAATCAGTGGGCAAGACGTCTACTTCATTATCACCCCTATACCTAAACAGCAGTTTGAGTTTATGTTACAAACCTCTGATCTTCTCCCTCTGGCTTTAAATGGCTTTACAGGGGAAATTTTATACCATTTACCTTCTAGTTCTCTTTGGCAATTTTTTCAAAGACAAACTTATGTTATTGATAATATTTTACTCTCTGAGCCCATTCTAAATGCTCCCAATGTTTTTGTAGATGGTACTAAAAATAACAAATGTGCTTTCTGGACAGAAGATAAATATCAAGTTTTCTTTACCCCTTGGCAATCAGCACAACAAAATGAGTTACAGGCTATTATATATGCTCTGGAAAATTTCTTGATACCTTTTAATTTAATTACTGACTCTGCTTATGCAGCACATGTTTTATGCAATATATACTCTGCTGTTATTTCTCAAATAAAACCCCCACTAAGTTCACTATTTAAACAATTACAGAACCTGTTGCGCCAGAGGCAACACTCTTTGTATGTAGTCCATATTCGAGCTCATTCTAATTTGCCAGGTCCTATGGCATATGGTAATGCTAAAGTAGATGCTTTAGTCTCTTTTGCCTCAGCAGAAGAAGATCATGCTGCCCGGCACTCTAATGCAGGTCATTTACATGTTACTTATAAAATTCCCTTTAAACAAGCTAAACAAATCATTGCTAACTGTCCTACTTGCAGACCCTTGCATCTGCGAACTCTTCCCCACGGTGCGAATCCCCGAGGATTGGCTCCTAACGAAATTTGGCAAATGGATGTAACACACATCCCTGAATTTGGCCGCTTACAATATGTGCATGTATCCATTGATACATATTCTTCTTTTATTTGGGCAACTCCTCTACCAGGGGAAAAAGGGACTCATGTCATTCAACATTTACTAGAAACATTCGCAGTCATGGGGATTCCTTCTCAAATAAAAACTGACAATGCACCAGCTTATTCCAGTAAACAAGTACGAAAATTTTTAGAATTTCATAACATTCTTCATGTTACAGGAATTGAATACAATCCTCAAGGTCAAGGTATAGTAGAAAGAGCTCACTATACATTAAAAACGCAAATTAAAAAACTAAAGAGGGGGAGTATGGATAGTACTGAGGGATATGCAACCTCTATGAAAAGTATTTACAAAACAGCCCGAGCTGTTATTGCAGAAGCATTATTTGTCCTTAATTTTTTAAATTTGCCTCAAGGAGATGTTTTAGCAAGAGCTGAACGACACTTCCTAGCTCCGCCTATGCAAAACAAACCACAGCCGGTTTGGATTAGATTGGGGGTTGGGCTAGATTGGGTCCCTGGGGAGTTGTTAACCCAGGGGCGAGGCTATGCTTATGTTTCTACAGGAGATGGCCGATCCTTCTGGCATCCACTCCGATGGGTCCGGCAAAGAGTGCCCACAGAACATCAAGATCGGGACAAGACGTCCTCATCCAAGCGACGAGATGATCCCAATCCAAGCCATGGCTGCCCTCAGTCTCCGTAAAAAGCCTCGAAGAGCAAGTACAGCCCCTTTACCCTCCTGGGGACAGGTAAAAGCTCTGGCTGATAAAGCCCAGAAGGTAGTAGCATCCACCGGAAAAGCGTTGACTCCTGAACACCTATTCCTGGCTATGTGTGCTCTGATAACCTGCAACTCTACTATGGCAGGGGCCACCTCAGAGGTAATGTATTGGGCCTATATTCCTAACCCTCCCTTATTACGTCCATATCTATGGACAGAAGCCCCCATCTCTGTTTCTACATCTATTCCCAACTTACTCTCTCCCCCTTACGGGTCCGGTACTCCAGTTTTTCCTATGGAAGAAGGACGGTCTTTTAACTTTTCTTACTCTCACTTCTCTAAGGCTATCTGCCTAGGCCGCTCCCCATGTTACCCTTTTAGATATCAATATTGGATTCAGCATGGAGGTTCATATAACTCCAGTAGAACTCGGCTGATTAGACTGTCTTCCTGGTCTGTGGGATCTCATACCTATAAATTAGATAATTATCCTATTCCTACTGGCCTGCCTAAATGTGACAATTTTACTTACCTGAACCTGAACTTTACTGAAAGACGTTGGGAAAATTGTCTAGGAATTTTTCCAACTATTTGGAATACATCCCGACATACTTGGTATGATTGGGGACCTTTTGGTGTGTGGTTGCAAAACTGCACTGAATATAACTCATCTTGTGACCCTACTTTAACTATGAACATGTCCAATGCCATGTCTGCTAAACAGCTTTTAGGGTGGTTTGGAGCAGGCTTTGGTGACCCCCGGCCTGCTCTCGCCCATGGAGACAGGCTATTTCCTCCACAACGTCATCTCTGGAAATTAGCAGCTTCTCTGGCTCCTGTATTGCTGGCCAATGGAACTTACTCAGGAACTAAAAGATCCTCGGCCTCCTACAACTTCACAGTTGTAAAGACCTATAATATCTCTGCTTGTGTTCATTTTCCACATGTACTGATGGTCGGCCCCATAAACATAACTAAGAATGCCATTACCTGCATAAATTGTAAATTGTATACTTGTTTGAATAACAATGTCACCTTTAATTTTAGTCAAGATAGGATCATGATTTTAACCCAGCGCAACTCCCTTTGGGTTCCTGTTCGCATGCATCGTCCCTGGGCTGGAGGACCTGTACAAGGATTGGTAATGCAGTTTTTCAAGCGGCTTCTGAGGAGGAGTCGTCGTGCCATTGGACTGATTATTGCAGGACTTGTTGGACTGATTGCCATTGCTACAACTGCAGCAGTATCCGGAGCCGCATTGCGACAATCTGTACAAACTTATGACTTTATGGTGCAGTGGCACCAGGACTCCCACAATCTGTGGCAACACCAGCTGGAAGTAAATGCCCACCTTCAAGATGAGATAGAAGCTGTTAAAGGAGGAGTGTTTTGGCTTGGACAGAAATATCTGGCTTTACAGCAAAGATTGTTTTTGACTTGCGATTGGAATTCTAGTCATGTCTGTGTAACACCTTATAAATATAATGCCTCTGAATATGAATGGAATGATATACAAATGCTTATAGATGGAGCCCTACTAAATGGTACGTTAAGTGAACAAAGCTTGTACAGGGAGGTTTTTGAAGCTTTTCAAAAGGAATTGCCAGATGCCTCCTCTATTGATGACATAGCCCAAGGACTAGCTCAGACCTTAGAAGGACTAGACCCTAGGGGGTGGTGGCAAAGTATTACCCATAGTGTTGGAAGTGCTTTTATTGCCTTAATACTTATGATATGTGTCTTTTTCTTAGGATATTGTTCTATCATAGCTATAATGAAGCGTTACACTAGGAATAATTCCTCTGATGTTTTACTCACTGCCCTTAAACTTTCTAGAGAAGCGGCTGTGGAAAATTAATAAAAAAGGGGGAATTGTTGGAGAATTAAGGTCTCCAACCAGTGGAAAAGTTTAGCCCCGGCACGGTTACTCTGATGCCTCATTAGCACACTAATAGGCCCTTGGGAATACATTCCCAGTAAGGAGTTTCTGGTGTTTGTGGGCCAAAGGAAGCCACCAGTTGTTGCGAGAATCTCCTTTTTCCCCCTACTTAGCAAGTCTCTCTTAGGAGACTTGCTAGACCAGCTGCCTTTAGTGTTAGATTATCTCTGTAAACAGGAAAGTCTCCTCACTAGATTCTCACTGTAAACAGGAAAGTCTCCTCACTGTTATTTCACAAGTATTTGGAGAAGTCAAGATTAATGCTATCTAGCCTTAAGGAGATAATAGCTAGGAGTTAATTAGTTCTACCTCGGTTGTATACAGTTCCTTGTCTTGATATCTATAACCTTTGTAGTCACTACCTCCTGTAATTAGAAAGGCATTTGTACCAAGTTCCTGCCCTCACAGTAGGAAATTTCCTCCACTTTTGTATTTGAGACAAATGTCATGCTGTATTGATCTTTTACCCTGTAATTGTAAAATTGGTTTCTAACCCTATATAAACCCTGGCCCTCTTGGAATAAAGTATGCATTGGTTCACTCGCCTTGCATCCCCCGTGTCCTGATTTCGACTGCAGTTACCCAGGTTCAACACCTCACCACAAATCAGATTCTTCTGAGGAGTTCCCAGTACATTATCCTTTCTCCTGTGTAATTACCTTAACAAGCTCCAGCTGTTTTTATTCTCAGAAGCTTTACTCCCTGATATACAGCTGCCTACCCCCTTCGTAAGTGCAGGTCCTAAATGAGCTTTTTTCTCTGTTCCCTCACCACAATCCAGATTCTTTTGGGGAGTTACCAGTACAGTAACCATACCAGGAAGTACTTAATTTATTAAGCTACTGCTTTTCTTAATCTCAGTGGAGATATTTACTGATAAACAGCTACCTACGCAGCATGTTCATGTCGTTCCTAAATGAGCTTTTATCCCTTCCCCTCACCACAAATCAGATTCTTCTGAGGAGTTCCCAGTACATTATCCTTTCCCATGTGTAATTACCTTAACAAGCTCCAGCTGTTTTTATTCTCAGAAGGTTTACTCCCTGATATACAGCTGCCTACCCCCTTCGTAAGTGCAGGTCCTAAATGAGCTTTTTTCTCTGTTCCCTCACCACAATCCAGATTCTTTTGGGGAGTTACCAGTACAGTAACCATACCAGGAAGTACTTAATTTATTAAGCTACTGCTTTTCTTAATCTCAGTGGAGATATTTACTGATAAACAGCTACCTACGCAGCATGTTCATGTCGTTCCTAAATGAGCTTTTATCTCTCTCCCCTCACCACAAATCAGATTCTTCTGAGGAGTTCCCAGTACATTATCCTTTCCACTGTGTAATTACCTTACCAAGATGCAGCTGTTTTTATACTCAGAAGCTTTACTCCCTGATATACAACTGCCTACCCCCTTCGTAAGTGCAGGTCCTAAATGAGCTTTTTTCTCTGTTCCCTCACCACAATCCAGATTCTTTTGGGGAGTTACCAGTACAGTAACCATACCAGGAAGTACTTAATTTATTAAGCTACTGCTTTTCTAAAGCTCAGTGGAGATATTTACTGATAAACAGCTACCTACGCAGCATGTTCATGTCGTTCCTAAATGAGCTTTTATCTCTCTCCCCTCACCACAAATCAGATTCTTCTGAGGAGTTCCCAGTACTTTATCCTTTCTCCTGTGTAATTACCTTAACAAGCTCCAGCTGTTTTTATTCTCAGAAGGTTTACTCCCTGATAAACAGCTGCCTACCCCCTTCGTAAGTGCAGGTCCTAAATGAGCTTTTTTCTCTTTTCCCTCACCACAATCCAGATTCTTTTGGGGAGTTACCAGTACAGTAACCATACCAGGAAGTACTTAATTTATTAAGCTACTGCTTTTCTTAATCTCAGTGGAGATATTTACTGATAAACAGCTACCTACGCAGCATGTTCATGTCGTTCCTAAATGAGCTTTTATCTCTCTCCCCTCACCACAAATCAGATTCTTCTGAGGAGTTCCCAGTACATTATCCTTTCCCCTGTGTAATTACCTTAACAAGCTCCAGCTGTTTTTATTGTCAGAAGATTTACTCCCTGATATACAGCTGCCTACCCCCTTCGTAATTGCAGGTCCAAAATGTGCTTTTTTCTCTGTTCCCTCACCACAATCCAGATTCTTTTGGGGAGTTACTAGTACAGTAACCATACCAGGAAGTACTTAATTTATTAAGCTACTGCTTTTCTTAATCTCAGTGGAGATATTTACTGATAAACAGCTACCTAAGCAGCATGTACATGTAGTTCCTAAATGAGCTTTTATCTCTCTCCCCTCACCACAAATCAGATTCTTCTGAGGAGTTCCCAGTACATTATCCTTTCCCCTGTGTAATAACCTTAACAAGCTCCAGCTTTTTTTATTCTCAGAAGCTTTACTCCCTGATATACAGCTGCCTACGCCCTTCGTAAGTGCAGGTCCTAAATGAGCTTTTTTCTCTGTTCCCTCACCACAATCCAGATTCTTTTGGGGAGTTACCAGTACAGTAACCATACCAGGAAGTAATTAATTTATTAACCTACTGCTTTTCTTAATCTCAGTGGAGATATTTACTGATAAACAGCTACCTACGCAGCATGTTCATGTCGTTCCTAAATGAGCTTTTATCTCTCTCCCCTCACCACAAATCAGATTCTTCTGAGGAGTTCCCAGTACATTATCCTTTCCCCTGTGTAATTACCTTAACAAACTCCAGCTGTTTTTATTCTCAGAAGGGTTAGTCCCTGATATACAGCTGCCTACCCCCTTCGTAAGTGCAGGTCCTAAATGAGCTTTTTTCTCTGTTCCCTCACCACAATCCAGATTCTTTTGGGGAGTTACCAGTACAGTAACCATACCAGGAAGTACTTAATTTATTAAGCTACTGCTTTTCTTAATCTCAGTGGAGATATTTACTGATAAACAGCTACCTACGCAGCATGTTCATGTCGTTCCTAAATGAGCTTTTATCTCTCTCCCCTCACCACAAATCAGATTCTTCTGAGGAGTTCCCAGTACATTATCCTTTCCCCTGTGTAATTACCTTAACAAGCTCCAGCTGTTTTTATTCTCAGAAGCTTTACTCCCTGATATACAGCTGCCTACCCCCTTCGAAAGTGCAGGTCCTAAATGAGCTTTTTTCTCTGTTCCCTCACCACAATCCAGATTCTTTTGGGGAGTTACCAGTACAGTAACCATACCAGGAAGTACTTAATTTATTAAGCTACTGCTTTTCTAAAGCTCAGTGGAGATATTTACTGATAAACAGCTACCTACGCAGCATGTTCATGTCGTTCCTAAATGAGCTTTTATCTCTCTCCCCTCACCACAAATCAGATTCTTCTGAGGAGTTCCCAGTACATTATCCTTTCCCCTGTGTAATTACCTTAACAAGCTGCAGCTGTTTTTATTCTCAGAAGCTTTACTCCCTGATATACAGCTGCCTACCCCCTTCGTAAGTGCAGGTCCTAAATGAGCGTTTTTCTCTGTTCCCTCACCACAATCCAGATTCTTTTGGGGAGTTACCAGTACAGTAACCATACCAGGAAGTACTTAATTTATTAAGCTACTGCTTTTCTTAATCTCAGTGGAGATATTTACTGATAAACAGCTACCTACGCAGCATGTTCATGTCGTTCCTAAATGAGCTTTTATCTCTCTCCCCTCACCACAAATCAGATTCTTCTGAGGAGTTCCCAGTACATTATCCTTTCCCCTGTGTAATTACCTTAACAAGCTCCAGCTGTTTTTATTCTCAGAAGGTTTAGTCCCTGATATACAGCTGCCTACCCCCTTCGTAAGTGCAGGTCCTCAATGAGCTTTTTTCTCTGTTCCCTCACCACAATCCAGATTCTTTTGGGGAGTTACCAGTACAGTAACCATACCAGGAAGTACTTAATTTATTAAGCTACTGCTTTTCTTAATCTCAGTGGAGATATTTACTGATAAACAGCTACCTACGCAGCATGTTCATGTCGTTCCTAAATGAGCTTTTATCTCTCTCCCCTCACCACAAATCAGATTCTTCTGAGGAGTTCCCAGTACATTATCCTTTCCCATGTGTAATTACCTTAACAAGCTGCAGCTGTTTTTATTCTCAGAAGCTTTACTCCCTGATATACAGCTGCCTACCCCCTTCGTAAGTGCAGGTCCTAAATGAGCTTTTTTCTCTGTTCCCTCACCACAATCCAGATTCTTTTGGGGAGTTACCAGTACAGTAACCATACCAGGAAGTAATTAATTTATTAAGCTACTGCTTTTCTAAAGCTCAGTGGAGATATTTACTGATAAACAGCTACCTACGCAGCATGTTCATGTCGTTCCTAAATGAGCTTTTATCTCTCTCCCCTCACCACAAATCAGATTCTTCTGAGGAGTTCCCAGTACTTTATCCTTTCTCCTGTGTAATTACCTTAACAAGCTCCAGCTGTTTTTATTCTCAGAAGGTTTAGTCCCTGATATACAGCTGCCTACCCCCTTCGTAAGTGCAGGTCTTAAATGAGCTTTTTTCTCTGTTCCCTCACCACAATCCAGATTCTTTTGGGGAGTTACCAGTACAGTAACCATACCAGGAAGTACTTAATTTATTAAGCTACTGCTTTTCTTAATCTCAGTGGAGATATTTACTGATAAACAGCTACCTACGCAGCATGTTCATGTCGTTCCTAAATGAGCTTTTATCTCTCTCCCCTCACCACAAATCAGATTCTTCTGAGGAGTTCCCAGTACATTATCCTTTCCCCTGTCTAATTACCTTAACAAGCTCCAGCTGTTTTTATTCTCAGAAGGTTTAGTCCCTGATATACAGCTGCCTACCCCCTTCGTAAGTGCAGGTCCTAAATGAGCTTTTTTCTCTGTTCCCTCACCACAATCCAGATTCTTTTGGGGAGTTTCCAGTACAGTAACTATACCAGGAAGTACTTAATTTATTAAGCTACTACTTTTCTTAATCTCAGTGGAGATATTTACTGATAAACAGCTACCTACGCAGCATGTTCATGTCGTTCCTAAATGAGCTTTTATCTCTCTCCCCTCACCACAAATCAGATTCTTCTGAGGAGTTCCCAGTACACTATCCTTTCCCCTGTGTAATTACCTTAACAAGCTGCAGCTGTTTTTATTCTTAGAAGCTTTACTCCCTGATATACAGCTGCCTACCCCCTTCGTAAGTGCAGGTCCTAAATGAGCTTTTCTCTCTGTTCCCTCACCACAATCCAGATTCTTTTGGGGAGTTACCAGTACAGTAACCATACCAGGAAGTACTTAATTTATTAAGCTACTGCTTTTCTAAAGCTCAGTGGAGATATTTACTGATAAACAGCTACCTACGCAGCATGTTCATGTCGTTCTTAAATGAGCTTTTATCTCTCTCCCCTCACCACAAATCAGATTCTTCTGAGGAGTTCCCAGTACTTTATCCTTTCTCCTGTGTAATTACCTTAACAAGCTCCAGCTGTTTTTATTCTCAGAAGGTTTACTCCCTGATATACAGCTGCCTACCCCCTTCGTAAGTGCAGGTCCTAAATGAGCTTTTTTCTCTGTTCCCTCACCACAATCCAGATTCTTTTGGGGAGTTACCAGTACAGTAACCATACCAGGAAGTACTTAATTTATTAAGCTACTGCTTTTCTAAAGCTCAGTGGAGATATTTACTGATAAACAGCTACCTACGCAGCATGTTCATGTCGTTCCTAAATGAGCTTTTATCTCTCTCCCCTCACCACAAATCAGATTCTTCTGAGGAGTTCCCAGTACATTATCCTTTCCCCTGTGTAATTACCTTAACAAGATGCAGCTGTTTTTATTCTCAGAAGCTTTACTCCCTGATATACAGCTGCCTAACCCCTTCGTAAGTGCAGGTCCTAAATGAGCTTTTTTCTCTGTTCCCTCACCACAATCCAGATTCTTTTGGGGAGTTACCAGTACAGTAACCATACCAGGAAGTACTTAATTTATTAAGCTACTGCTTTTCTAAAGCTCAGTGGAGATATTTACTGATAAACAGCTACCTACGCAGCATGTTCATGTCGTTCCTAAATGAGCTTTTATCTCTCTCCCCTCACCACAAATCAGATTCTTCTGAGGAGTTCCCAGTACTTTATCCTTTCTCCTGTGTAATTACCTTAACAAGCTCCAGCTGTTTTTATTCTCAGAAGGTTTACTCCCTGATATACTGCTGCCTACCCCCTTCGTAAGTGCAGTTCGTAAATGAGCTTTTTTCTGTCTTCCCTCACCACATTCCAGATTCTTTTGGGGAGTTACCAGTACAGTAACCATACCAGGAAGTACTTAATTTATTAAGCTACTGCTTTTCTTAATCTCAGTGGAGATATTTACTGATAAACAGCTACCTACGCAGCATGTTCATGTCGTTCCTAAATGAGCTTTTATCTCTCTCCCCTCACCACAAATCAGATTCTTCTGAGGAGTTCCCAGTACATTATCCTTTCCCCTGTGTAATTACCTTAACAAGCTCCAGCTGTTTTTATTGTCAGAAGATTTACTCCCTGATATACAGCTGCCTACCCCCTTCGTAATTGCAGGTCCAAAATGTGCTTTTTTCTCTGTTCCCTCACCACAATCCAGATTCTTTTGGGGAGTTACCAGTACAGTAACCATACCAGGAAGTACTTAATTTATTAAGCTACTGCTTTTCTTAATCTCAGTGGAGATATTTACTGATAAACAGCTACCTAAGCAGCATGTACATGTAGTTCCTAAATGAGCTTTTATCTCTCTCCCCTCACCACAAATCAGATTCTTCTGAGGAGTTCCCAGTACATTATCCTTTCCCCTGTGTAATAACCTTAACAAGCTCCAGCTTTTTTTATTCTCAGAAGCTTTACTCCCTGATATACAGCTGCCTACGCCCTTCGTAAGTGCAGGTCCTAAATGAGCTTTTTTCTCTGTTCCCTCACCACAATCCAGATTCTTTTGGGGAGTTACCAGTACAGTAACCATACCAGGAAGTACTTAATTTATTAACCTACTGCTTTTCTTAATCTCAGTGGAGATATTTACTGATAAACAGCTACCTACGCAGCATGTTCATGTCGTTCCTAAATGAGCTTTTATCTCTCTCCCCTCACCACAAATCAGATTCTTCTGAGGAGTTCCCAGTACATTATCCTTTCCCCTGTGTAATTACCTTAACAAACTCCAGCTGTTTTTATTCTCAGAAGGGTTAGTCCCTGATATACAGCTGCCTACCCCCTTCGTAAGTGCAGGTCCTAAATGAGCTTTTTTCTCTGTTCTCTCACCACAATCCAGATTCTTTTGGGGAGTTACCAGTACAGTAACCATACCAGGAAGTACGTAATTTATTAAGCTACTGCTTTTCTTAATCTCAGTGGAGATATTTACTGATAAACAGCTACCTACGCAGCATGTTCATGTCGTTCCTAAATGAGCTTTTATCTCTCTCCCCTCACCACAAATCAGATTCTTCTGAGGAGTTCCCAGTACATTATCCTTTCCCCTGTGTAATTACCTTAACAAGCTCCAGCTGTTTTTATTCTCAGAAGGTTTACTCCCTGATATACAGCTGCCTACCCCCTTCGTAAGTGCAGGTCCTAAATGAGCTTTTTTCTCTGTTCCCTCACCACAATCCAGATTCTTTTGGGGAGTTACCAGTACAGTAACCATACCAGGAAGTACTTAATTTATTAAGCTACTGCTTTTCTTAATCTCAGTGGAGATATTTACTGATAAACAGCTACCTACGCAGCATGTTCATGTCGTTCCTAAATGAGCTTTTATCTCTCTCCCCTCACCACAAATCAGATTCTTCTGAGGAGTTCCCAGTACATTATCCTTTCCCCTGTGTAATTACCTTAACAAGCTCCAGCTGTTTTTATTCTCAGAAGCTTTACTCCCTGATATACAGCTGCCTACCCCCTTCGTAAGTGCAGGTCTTAAATGAGCTTTTTTCTCTGTTCCCTCACCACAATCCAGATTCTTTTGGGGAGTTACCAGTACAGTAACCATACCAGGAAGTACTTAATTTATTAAGCTACTGCTTTTCTAAAGCTCAGTGGAGATATTTACTGATAAACAGCTACCTACGCAGCATGTTCATGTCGTTCCTAAATGAGCTTTTATCTCTCTCCTCCCACCACAAATCAGATTCTTCTGAGGAGTTCCCAGTACATTATCCTTTCCCCTGTGTAATTACCTTAACAAGCTCCAGCTGTTTTTATTCTCAGAAGGTTTACTCCCTGATATACAGCTGCCTACCCCCTTCGTAAGTGCAGGTCCTAAATGAGCTTTTTTCTCTGTTCCCTCACCACAATCCAGATTCTTTTGGGGAGTTACCAGTACAGTAACCATACCAGGAAGTACTTAATTTATTAAGCTACTGCTTTTCTTAATCTCAGTGGAGATATTTACTGATAAACAGCTACCTACGCAGCATGTTCATGTCGTTCCTAAATGAGCTTTTATCTCTCTCCCCTCACCACAAATCAGATTCTTCTGAGGAGTTCCCAGTACTTTATCCTTTCCCCTGTGTAATTACCTTAACAAGCTCCAGCTGTTTTTATTCTCAGAAGCTTTACTCCCTGATATACAGCTGCCTACCCCCTTCGTAAGTGCAGGTCCTAAATGAGCTTTTTTCTCTGTTCCCTCACCACAATCCAGATTCTTTTGGGGAGTTACCAGTACAGTAACCATACCAGGAAGTACTTAATTTATTAAGCTACTGCTTTTCTAATCTCAGTGGAGATATTTACTGATAAACAGCTACCTACGCAGCATGTTCATGTCGTTCTAAATGAGCTTTTATCTCTCTCCCCTCACACAAGTCAGATTCTTCTGAGGAGTTTCCAGTACATTATCCTTTCCCCTGTGTAATTACCTTAACAAGCTCCAGTTGTTTTTATTCTCAGAAGGTTTAGTCCCTGATATACAGCTGCCTACCCCCTTCGTAAGTGCAGGTCCTAAATGAGCTTTTTTCTCTGTTCCCTCACCACAATCCAGATTCTTTTGGGGAGTTACCAGTACAGTAACCATACCAGGAAGTACTTAATTTATTAAGCTACTGCTTTTCTAAAGCTCAGTGGAGATATTTACTGATAAACAGCTTCCAACGCAGCATGTTCATGTCGTTCCTAAATGAGCTTTTATCTCTCTCCCCTCACCACATATCAGATTCTTCTGAGGAGTTCCAGTACTTTATCCTTTCTCCTGTGTAATTACCTTAACAAGCTCCAGCTGTTTTATTCTCAGAAGGTTTAGTCCTGATATACAGCTGCCTACCACCTTCGTATGTGCAGGTCCTAAATGAGCTTTTTTCTCTGTTCCCTCACCACAATCCAGATTCTTTTGGGGAGTTACCAGTACAGTAACCATACCAGGAAGTTCTTAATTTATTAAGCTACTGCTTTTCTTAATCTCAGTGGAGATATTTACTGATAAACATCTACCTACGCAGCATGTTCATGTCGTTCCTAAATGAGCTTTTATCTCTCTCCCCTCACCACAAATCAGATTCTTCTGAGGAGTTCCCAGTACATTATCCTTTCCCCTGTGTAATTACCTTAACAAGCTCCAGCTGTTTTTTATTCTCAGAACGTTTACTCCCTGATATACTGCTGCCTACCCCCTTCGTAAGTGCAGGTCCTAAATGAGCTTTTTTCTCTGTTCCCTCACCACAATCCAGAATCTTTTGGGGAATTACCAGTACAGTAACCATACCAGGAAGTACTTAATTTATTAACCTACTGCTTTTCTTAATCTCAGTGGAGATATTTACTGATAAACAGCTACCTAAGTAGCATGTTCATGTCGTTCCTAAATGAGCTTTTATCTCTCTCCCCTCACCACAAATCAGATTCTTCTGAGGAGTTCCCAGTACATTATCCTTTCCCCTGTGTAATTACCTTAACAAGCTCCAGCTGTTTTTATTCTCAGAAGGTTTAGTCCCTGATATACAGCTGCCTACCCCCTTCGTAAGTGCAGGTCCTAAATGAGCTTTTTTCTCTGTTCCCCTCACCACAATCCAGATTCTTTTGGGGAGTTACCAGTACAGTAACCATACCAGGAAGTACTTAATTTATTAAACTACTGCTTTTCATAATCTCAGTGGAGATATTTACTGATAATCAGCTACCTACGCAGCATGTTCATGTCGTTCCTAAATGAGCTTTTATCTCTCTCCCCTCACCACAAATCAGATTCTTCTGAGGAGTTCCCAGTACATTATCCTTTCCCTGTGTAATTACCTTAACAAGCTGCAGCTGTTTTATTCTCAGATGCTTTACTCCCTGATATACAGCTGCCCTACCCCCTTCGTAAGAGCAGGTCCTAAATGAGCTTTTTCTCTGTTCCCTCACCACAATCCAGATTCTTTTGGGGAGTTACCAGTACAGTAACCATACCAGGAAGTACTTAATTTATTAAGCTACTGCTTTTCTAAAGCTCAGTGGAGATATTTACTGATAAACAGCTACCTACGCAGCATGTTCATGTCGTTCCTAAATGAGCTTTTATCTCTCTCCCCTCACCACAAATCAGATTCTTCTGAGGAGTTCCCAGTACTTTATCCTTTCTCCTGTGTAATTACCTTAACAAGCTCCAGCTGTTTTTATTCTCAGAAGGTTTACTCCCTGATATACAGCTGCCTACCCCCTTCGTAAGTGCAGGTCCTAAATGAGCTTTTTTCTCTGTTCCCTCACCACAATCCAGATTCTTTTGGGGAGTTACCAGTACAGTAACCATACCAGGAAGTACTTAATTTATTAAGCTACTGCTTTTCTTAATCTCAGTGGAGATATTTACTGATAATCAGCTACCTACGCAGCATGTTCATGTCGTTCCTAAATGAGCTTTTATCTCTCTCCCCTCACCACAAATCAGATTCTTCTGAGGAGTTCCCAGTACATTATCCTTTCCCCTGTGTAATTACCTTAACAAGCTCCAGCTGCTTTTATTCTCAGAAGGTTTACTCCCTGATATACAGCTGCCTACCCCCTTCGTAAGTGCAGGTCCTAAATGAGCTTTTTTCTCTGTTCCCTCACCACAATCCAGAATCTTTTGGGAGTTACCAGTACAGTAACCATACCAGGAAGTACTTAATTTATTAAGCTACTGCTTTTCTTAATCTCAGTGGAGATATTTACTGATAAACAGCTACCTAAGTAGCATGTTCATGTCGTTCCTAAATGAGCTTTTATCTCTCTCCCCTCACCACAAATCAGATTCTTCTGAGGAGTTCCCAGTACATTATCCTTTCCCCTGAGTAATTACCTTAACAAGCTGCAGCTGTTTTTATTCTCAGAAGGTTTAGTCCCTGATATACAGCTGCCTACCCCTTCGTAAGTGCAGGTCCTAAATGAGCTTTTTTCTCTGTTCCCTCACCACAATCCAGATTCTTTTGTGGAGTTACCAGTACAGTAACCATACCAGGAAGTACTTAATTTATTAAGCTACTGCTTTTCTTAATCTCAGTGGAGATATTTACTGATAAACAGCTACCTACGCAGCATGTTCATGTCGTTCCTAAATGAGCTTTTATCTCTCTCCCCCTCACCACAAATCAGATTCTTCTGAGGAGTTCCAGTACATTATCCTTTCCCCTGTGTAATTACCTTAACAACCTGCAGCTGTTTTTATTCTCAGAAGCTTTACTCCCTGATATACAGCTGCCTACCCCCTTCGTAAGTGCAGGTCCTAAATGAGCTTTTTTCTCTGTTCCCTCACCACAATCCAGAATCTTTTGGGGAGTTACCAGTACAGTAACCATACCAGGAAGTGCTTAATTTATTAAGCTACTGCTTTTCTTAATCTCAGTGGAGATATTTACTGATAAACAGCTACCTACGCAGCATGTTCATGTCGTTCCTAAATGAGCTTTTATCTCTCTCCCCTCACCACAAATCAGATTCTTCTGAGGAGTTTTCCAGTACATTATCCTTTCCCCTGTGTAATTACCTTAACAAGCTCCAGTTGTTTTTATTCTCAGAAGGTTTAGTCCCTGATATACAGCTGCCTACCCCCTTCGTAAGTGCAGGTCCTAAATGAGCTTTTTTCTCTGTTCCCTCACCACAATCCAGATTCTTTTCGGGAGTTACCCAGTACAGTAACCATACCAGGAAGTACTTAATTTATTAAGCTACTGCTTTTCTAAAGCTCAGTGGAGATATTTACTGATAAACAGCTACCTACGCAGCATGTTCATGTCGTTCCTAAATGAGCTTTTATCTCTCTCCCCTCACCACAAATCAGATTCTTCTGAGGAGTTCCCAGTACTTTATCCTTTCTCCTGTGTAATTACCTTAACAAGCTCCAGCTGTTTTTATTCTCAGAAGGTTTAGTCCCTGATATACAGCTGCCTACCCCCTTCGTATGTGCAGGTCCTAAATGAGCTTTTTTCTTTGTTCCCTCACCACAATCCAGATTCTTTTGGGGAGTTACCAGTACAGTAACCATACCAGGAAGTACTTAATTTATTAAGCTACTGCTTTTCTTAATCTCAGTGGAGATATTTTACTGATAAACAGCTACCTAAGTAGCATGTTCATGTCGTTCCTAAATGAGCTTTTATCTCTCTCCCCTCACCACAAATCAGATTCTTCTGAGGAGTTCCCAGTACATTATCCTTTCCCCTGTGTAATTACCTTAACAAGCTGCAGCTGTTTTTATTCTCAGATGGTTTAGTCCCTGATATACAGCTGCCTACCCCTTCGTAACTGCAGGTCTTAAATGAGCTTTTTTCTCTGTTCCCTCACCACAATCCAGATTCTTTTGGGGAGTTACCAGTACAGTAACCATACCAGGAAGTACATAATTTATTAAGCTACTGCTTTTCTTAATCTCAGAGGAGATATTTACTGATAAACAGCTACCTACGCAGCATGTTCATGTCGTTCCTAAATGAGCTTTTATCTCTCTCCCCCTCACCACAAATCAGATTCTTCTGAGAAGTTCCCAGTACATTATCCTTTCCCCTGTGTAATTACCTTAACTAGCTCCAGCTGTTTTTATTCTCAGAAGGTTTACTCCCTGATATACAGCTGCCTACCCCCTTCGTAAGTGCAGGTCCTAATGAGCTTTTTTCTCTGTTCCCTCACCACAATCCAGATTCTTTTGGGGAGTTACCAGTACAGTAACCATACCAGGAAGTACTTAATTTATTAACCTACTGCTTTTCTTAATCTCAGTGGAGATATTTACTGATAAACAGCTACCTAAGTAGCATGTTCATGTCGTTCCTAAATGAGCTTTTATCTCTCTCCCCTCACCACAAATCAGATTCTTCTGAGGAGTTCCCAGTACATTATCCTTTCCCCCTGTGTAATTACCTTAACAAGCTCCAGCTGTTTTTATTCTCAGAAGGTTTAGTCCCTGATATACAGCTGCCTACCCCCCTCGTAAGTGCAGGTCCTAAATGAGCTTTTTTCTCTGTTCCCTCACCACAATCCAGATTCTTTTGGGGAGTTACCAGTACAGTAACCATACCAGGAAGTACTTAATTTATTAAACTACTGCTTTTCATAATTCAGTGGAGATATTTACTGATAAACAGCTACCTACGCAGCATGTTCATGTCGTTCCTAAATGAGCTTTTATCTCTCTCCCCTCACCACAAATCAGATTCTTCTGAGTAGTTCCCAGTACTTTATCCTTTCCCCTGTGTAATTACCTTAACAAGATGCAGCTGTTTTTATTCTCAGAAGCTTTACTCCCTGATATACAGCTGCCTACCCCCTTCTTAAGTGCAGGTCCTAAATGAGCTTTTTTTCTCTGTTCCCTCACCACAATCCAGATTCTTTTGGGGAGTTACCAGTACAGTAACCATACCAGGAAGTACTTAATTTATTAAGCTACTGCTTTTCTTAATCTCAGTGGAGATATTTACTGATAAACAGCTACCTACGCAGCATATTCAAGTCGTTCCTAAATGAGCTTTTATCTCTCTCCCCTCACCACAAATCAGATTCTTCTGAGGAGTTCCCAGTACATTATCCTTTCCCCTGTGTAATTACCTTAACAAGCTCCAGCTGTTTTTATTCTCAGAAGGTTTAGTCCCTGATATACAGCTGCCTACCCCCTTCGTAAGTGCAGGTCCTAAATGAGCTTTTTTCTCTGTTCCCTCACCACAATCCAGATTCTTTTGGGGAGTTACCAGTACAGTAACCATACCAGGAAGTACTTAATTTATTAAGCTACTGCTTTTCTTAATCTCAGTGGAGATATTTACTGATAAACAGCTACCTACGCAGCATGTTCATGTCGTTCCTAAATGAGCTTTTATCTCTCTCCCCTCACCACAAATCAGATTCTTCTGAGGAGTTCCCAGTACATTATCCTTTCCCCTG
>NW_025957251.1:0-49825 GCF_023159225.1 Perognathus longimembris pacificus | reverse complement strand
TTTTGCCTTGGCTGTGCAGGGAGAGGGTGGGGATAGTTGAATAATGAAGAAAGGTATTCCCCAAATCTTTCAATCTATGTCAATGTTAAATTGATTTTTAAATTAATAACAAAATTATGTCTTGAGTACTGTTAGCATTGGCTAAGATCCATGCACTTACATAAATGCTGTTTGTGCAGGCTATCAATCATTATTAACAGCCACAGAGGAAGAGTCCCTGAAGAACTCACAGAACTGGGATACTACTGCTAGCTCTTAATATATCTTCTTTCCTACAGGAATCCTACGAACACATGGCTAAACTGAGAATCACAAGAGAAACACGTTCTGAGTGCAACTGTCCAGCAGGTAAGAAATGAAACTTAACTAGGTTCCATCTAGGGGAGAGCATTTGCAAACAAACGATCATATGCCTGTCAGGTCTACCTGTAACAGTAACAGAGAAAGAATGCAGACCCAACTTGCTTTAAGAAAATCAACATGTCTCCCTTTGACAGATGGTGAGTAAAGCCACAAATATTATTTTAAGCAGCATACCAGTGTCTGTGAGGGGAAAAAAAAGAGCTAATCACCATGAAAAATATTGGCAAGGGGATATACAAATTTCTTAGTATCCCGGATTGAAAAGTCATCTTCAATTTTATTAAATAACTTCAGTGTTCGTGGTGAACCTGGTCTGAATAGCTGTGAAGCCCTGGTGTCTAATGTTATATTAGTGCAGAGTTTTTTGTGGTTATTATATTCGCAAGTGATCTGACCTGTAGGTAAAAATGAAGACTAAAGGAAATTAGTTCTTTATTTTGTTCTCAGTACCTTGCCAGAAATATTCTTCCATGTTGTCCATTTTTCTGTGTAGTTATAAGAAACCATAGTGACAGTGTGTATTAGAAGGATAGAGACGAAAGGGTAGTGAATGAGCACCCCCACCCCCCACCCCCGAATCATTAAATCTTCATTCAGAGACTTCTGAGCCTTGGTTGTTGTCTGTAGACCTAACAATTTAAAAGCTCTTGGAATATGGCCAGGGGAAGGCATTTAGTGGATACAATATTATATAAGGCATCAAAACTCCCATGAATCTCAAGAAGTTCTTTAGATAAACATGGTGAATGTATTTATGAACATTCTAGTTTCTTTCATCCTTATGCATGGAAAATGAGTCTTTTTCTCTCATATGGAAGAGCTCATTTCAATGTAGTCATGTGCTTCATAATGACACTTCAACCCAAGACAGGTCACAAATATAACAGTGGACCCCTAAGATTGTGTAACCTAGTGATGTCATAGCCAGCTTAGTTTGTGTGAGTGAGCTGTGTGATGTTTGCTCAGCAGTGGGATGGCAACAGCACAGCCCTTAGAACACGCCCCAGTTATGATTAAGCTGCAGGTGACTGTGAAAAACTTTGCGGCTGCTGTTCACTGCTGGCTCACGCCTGTAATCCTGGCTACACAGTAGGTGGAGATCTGAGAATTGCAGTTCAAAGCCAGCCTAGTCAGCAAAGTCTATGAGACTCTTATCTCCAACAAACTAAGAAAAAGCTGGAAAAGGCACTGTGGCTCAAGTGGTAGAATGCTAGCCTTGAGCACAGAGAGGCTCAGGGATAGCACCCAAGACCCTGAGTCCAAGCCCCGGGACTGGGGATGAAAAGGACTACTGCCTGTAATTTCTTATAGTTTGCGGTTGGTTTTTGTCTCATGATAACTAGTTCAGGCACAGTTTAGACTTTTCAATTTTCAGGTTATACAGCATAAAAGCTTTTAGTATTTGTATTTAGTATTTGTATTTGACCATCTTTGAGATATATTATTTTTTCAGTGAAGGCTTTTGATGAGAAGACAAAGCGTGGATGTTTGACATTGTGTGTTTCATCCTGAGTAGTTGAGAAAGACCTCAGAAGTAAGATATTCAAGGGAAGAACTTTTCCAGGACAGGAATGAAATCACAGCTGCCCCTGCCCCATAGAGATGATGTTAATTTCCCCGACAGTGGGTAGGGTAGGTATAGGACTTCACAAATCACACCTGGCAGGAAAGAGCATCTTTTGAATATACAAAAAAATCCAGTACACGGGCTGTGTGTATGTGGGGAGCTTAAATTTAATTTGGAAGATTCATAACAAACTTGGTAAAATGTTGAAAAGTGACCACACTGAGTTCTATTTCCAGAGGAGATACTATTGTTTTTATGATGCTTCATGTAGGCCAGTGATTGAACTCTTGTCATCTGGGAGAAAGCTATTATCCTTAAGAGTTTGCTGTATATTCCCTGGGATGATTATTACAGACTTTGTTTTTCCATCTTGCTTTTTTTGGGGTCAGTCCTGGGCCTTGGACTCAGGGCCTGAGCACTGTCCCTGGCTTCTTCCCGCTCAATGCTAGAACTCTGCCACCTGAGCCACAGCGCCCCTTCTGGCCGTTTTCCATATATGTGGTGCTGGGGAATCGAACAGAGAGCTTCTTGCCACTAGGCCATATTCCCAGCCCTGTTTTTCCATCTTAATGTGATAAATGAATAATAAACAGCAATTCTCTTGGGTTGTTGTTTATTGGTTGCTCTATCACCTGCTTTCCTTCTTGCCACCACTAGAACTCTGCATTACATCAGTTTTTACCTGGCTCCTTGGGAGGGAACTCTGAAGGGGCACATTCAAACACACAGAACCAGATGGGGTTTTTGGTGAGTTACAGAAATAAACTCAGTTCTGCTTGTCCAATAACAAGACATCACCCAAACGCAGGCTTTGTGTTAAAAGATTCTGGAGAAAACCAGCTGATGCAGGATTATCTTAGGGAATGAGCTGGCTGGCCAAAAGGGCTTAGAAAGAAGATATGGCACTTCCCACCTGATTTGGCTTGAACCTCTGTTCGCCATGTGTGACTAAGACTTGTCACCCAGACATCTGTTTGCAGGACAGAGTGAGACAAGTGTGACCTCAACTCAGTTCCTGTGGACACATGCCCATCCATTGAAGTTGACACTCTTGATGACAGGCTGAGTCTCAGAGCCAAGGGTCGGTAGCAAAGAAGCAAATTTGTGTTGTTTGTACTCACTGATGGCTTCTGCTAGAACTCAGGTCTTACTGGGGTTTTCCCAGGTAGCCTCTGTGGGAAGGCTTTGAGGACGATTTATTGAATGGCTTCTCACAGTAGGAGAGGCTCTTTGTGATTTACTTTCTATAACTAGGAGAGTTTTAAGTGCTAGCAATCTTAGGATTTGTCCCCTGGGCAGAGGGACTCCAGAGCTAGAAGCCTAATAAGGAATCCAGAATGAGCTGGATATGTCTAGACTGCAATCTTAGATCTGATACTAAATAATGGTGTGACTGTGATCAAATGAATGCACTTCATTTTTTCACCAGGAAAAAAAAAGACTAGAAATTCCTTCTCCATTGTACGATTTATGTAAATTGTTTGGCATATTAGTGTTTAGAGCTTAAATAATACTTCTGTTTTTTTTGTGTTGGTTTTTTTTTTGTAAGTTTCTCAGAAAGACTAGGCAAATTCTCTTACCACTAAAGCTGCACCCACAGTTCATTAGTCTTTTTCTTACATTCCTTCCTCTGCTCCACAGAGGAACAAGTGGGAAATGTTGCAAAAGTTGCTCAGAACCTAAAGCTAATGTACATGGCGGTTAGTTAAACATCTGTAGGTCATTTATAAAGATAATCTTGCCTGTCAGTATCTCTTGGTGTTGTAGCAGTGGAATTTGGGGTTTTCATGATACCTAGTTTTGTCTCCAAAGTGTTCACCAAAATGACAGGGGAAACAGACCATTTAGACCGAAGCATACCGGGTAGAAAGACTTGGATTTATTGGGCATGGACTTAGTAAAGAGTGTCTTTACAGCTTCAATATGAGATGTTTACCAAAATGAGTGTCTTCTCCATCTGACTCGTAGACCTATTCAAATCAGATTTATTTATACAGTGATATTTATAACATAAAATTGGACAGTCATTATTATATCATCTTTGTCCTCAGTAGAAAGGCATATTTACCTTTTTTGTAAGATCAAGAGACGCTCTAGAAAACCAAAGGAAAATTTTCTTTTAAGAACCCCAAATAATTCATCAAAGCTATGTTTAGCAGATTTGCGTTAGCAATGGCAGAGACAAGGAAATAACAGCTGCTATTTGTGGCTTGATCCCTGTCATACCTGACTGTCTCTAAGAGAGTAACTTGGCTCGTCACTATGGCTACAGAATTCTACTTCAGGTTGTGTTCTTTGGATCTTCCATGAAGTATGCATAAAGCAGGCATATTTACAGAAAGGTTTCTCTGTCCAGCCAATGAAGAACGATGGGAATGGATACACCATTCAAGTGATAAGAACTCATTCATCAGTACCATTGGCCTCCTCGGCCTATTAGGTGTTGAAAAGATATGTCCCAGCCATCCCAGACGACCATGCAGAGATCATCACAGACAGGAGAAGAAGGTTCAAAAGGAGGTTTATTAGTGGGGCCATAGTTCCCATGGGAGAGGGAGCTACATGGTGTCTGCACCTTATCCAGGTGGCAGCTTCTCTCTCTGGGGGTAAAGGGGAAGTAGATAGGTAGTGAGTAGGAGTGGCTCATTAGGTATGGGTGGATCTAGGGGCTAGTGGGAGGAGCTGAGGACCTGAGGCTAAGGAAATGCAAACAGGTATAAGAACCTCTGTGGTGTCATCCATGTAGAATAGGAAATGAAGAAAGCCACCTTGGCTTTTTCATTAACATGTTACACAATCTTGTGCAAATCATTTCCACATATGGCTTTTTACAAACTGGTCATATCATTGTAAGTAAGAGCTGGGCAATAACGACTTAGCATCTTAGTCAATTCTCTACCTAGCATAAATTCTAAACAGTACCAGATTTTGGGATTATTTTTGGGGGGAGCAAATAAGGCAGACTTGCCATGTATCCTCATGGAGTTACTAGTTCCATGAAGATGACACCAAATGTTAATTTGAAAAGGACTTTCCATGTGGGATAAGCAAAATCAAGAGGAGTACATTTTGGAGCATATAACCTAAATCTATGAAATGTTTACAATATGGGAAGTTGTTTAAATGGTTTGGTGGTAGAGAAAGAAAACTATACTTATGTTTCAGAAATTCATAATAGAAGAAAATATGGCTCCTGAGAAAATCTGTAGGAATGGATACAAAGTTTGTTGGTTGCCTTTTGAATTTCTAAGATTTGATGGATAGGTAGATAAAGGTACACTGGTAGGTGATCTGCTGATATTCCAAATGAAAGAAACATGATATTTTTTTTCTTGGTCATGGGGCATGAACTCTGGGCCTGGGCTCTGTCCCTGAGCTCTTCAGCTCTACTCCCTGAGCCACTTTCTAAACATGATTTTTAATATAGAATGGACAGCCTGTTCTATATGATGATAGTCTATTCTATTCTATGAATAGTGAGATTAAAGTTGAGAACTTCTTGTGTGGAGTGTTTAACAGCTACAGGTAAAAAGTGAGACTAGAAGCCATCTGGTGGTGGCTCAGTTATAATTCTAGCTTCTTAGGAGTTTGCAATCTGAAGGTTGAGATTCAAAGCCAGCCTAGGCAGGAATTTCCATGAGTCTCTCACCTTCAATAGCCACCAAAAAGCCAAAGTAGAGCTGTGGCTCAAGTGATAGAAAGCCAGCCTTGAGCAAAAAAGTTAAGGGGCATTGCCCAGGCCCTGAGTTCAAGCCCTAGTATGAGCATACACAGAAAGTAGATACTTCTTAAGGTATCCTCTATACTTATGAAATGACTATTTACAAAATGGGAGTAAATGCCAACAAGCGCAAGTACCCCTCATTCCCAAGTGGGAGCAGTACAGATCCTGGTGATGGATTGAGGTCGCCCCAGTATGGTGATGGACGTAAATGGTCACGCTTGCTTTGAGATAGAGCACTCTTCCCCCTGGTGTCAGAGCCTTTGTGTTCCTTTGCTAATCCAGTGGATTTGAGCATATAAAACTCCATGTCTTGCTGTATACATTTTCAATGATATAGAGAACAGAAACAGTTTTACCTTAAGAAACTTGAATAAGCAACTTGAGATGGTGAATGTTATGGAAATGAAAATGGCAGATATTCTCCACTTCCTGTGACACAGAACAGGGCACAGTGATGAGGGTGCCCCCACGAATGTCCCCAGTAAGTCTTTCTCAGGCCTAATGAATCCAACAGGCTGGACATGACATGCTCAGTGACCTTTCTGCTGAGAGTGGACAAGGACAAGTTGCCTTTTGAAGGGGTGTTCTTGTTCTCTTTTGTCTGCCTTGTTTACAAATGAAGAAGCTAATTCTTCCAATTCTTGCTCTGTGATGCTTGGCTTGGAACTTGAGGCCTTTTCCTTGCTTCATTTAAACCACTCCTCCAGTTCCTTTTTTTTTTTTTTTTTGGCTTTGGATAGTCTTTTGGGCTGGCCAGCCCTCCCCTTCCTCTATCTCTTCCACCTTTCTCCCTTTCCTCTGCCCTTTTCACTCTTCTTCCCCTTTAACTCCTCCTCCCCTCCCTCCCCTGCTTTTCATTTGATCAGGTGGTCTCAAGACTGTGCTCCTCCCTACCTCTGTTCCCCAGTATCTGGGAAACAGAAGTGTGCCACGATGTCTGGCTTCCTTTCCCTTTCTCACTGTAGTAATTCCGTTGGTAATTATGTAAAAGGATACCAATACTATATGGAATTTCAATTCACTGTACCTTATTCGATGTGTGGGAGCAAGCATTCTTTCAAGGCCACAGTCTGCTCTGCTTCTGATTGCTTTGTAAGGGTGTAAAATCAACACTGTGACATGACCAAAATGGAAGCCATCCAAAACCTATCATGAAAAACTGTTTGGGTGCCCTCCTTACCATGTTAGAGACTTTCTGGGGTGGTTTGGTGGAAGTGGAGAATGTGAAAACTGTTTATGGATGACTCTGAGCTGCAGGCTGAAACCTGAAACCAAGGATATGACTGGCTACACCTAGAAGCATTGCTACCTAACCTGGCTTGCCAAGATGGGTGAAGTTTGGTGGGGTGGTTTAAAGTGCCATGGAATTTCACAATGCCCCCATCCCTCCCCAATTTGTGTTAACAATGGTGATTCTTACGTGGAGATAGGAGGAACTGAGCTAAATAGGAGTTCACTGCTCCACCAGTTTCTTCCCAATTGAATTGCGAGCTATCCCTTGTCTTCTTTGGTGATGGACAAAATCAGTAGAGAAAGCAAATAGTTTCTCCAACCCATCAGCTCTAAGATACCTGAAATGCAGTCAATGTTGCACTTGTGTATAGTAGATACAGCCACAGCCATGAACTTTGGGCTAGTATTCCAACAGCTAGAATAAGTGGAATTAATACTGTCATTCAACTTACTGTGGAACTTCTTCCCCTCAAAATTTGGAATTTCTATGAGTACAGGATAATTTGGAATTGCGATGACACTTCTGACGTCATTGCATCCAGAGATGTCACTGCCTCTTCAGTTGAAGGCCTTATACTCTTCACGAATGGTAGTTGAAATGTATTCATTTCCCTTCATAATGTGTTCCTTACATTGATCACTAGATTCATGCAGTTTTTGTTATAAGGGCATACTTATAGGCTTTGACACCTAAAATGTAAAAAAAAAATTATAATTTAATTTATAGGCGTTCTGGTCTTCATTATGGACATGAAGCTTTAATTCTTGTATTTAAAATATATTCACACGTTATAAAATACAATGATCATATTTACTCTAATTGAGTAAATTGTAGCAAGTTCTGGCTTGTACATTATGGTATAACTGGGAGTCAGAATATATGTCTAGATAGTCTTCTTTGTTATCGGTTCCTCTCGCCACTTCTCCCACTCTTCTCACCTCTTTTCCTCCTCTTCCTTCTCCCTTTTCTTCCAAAAGAGCTCAATGTTCCTCACTAAAAGTAAGGAACATATTCCTTAATCTGTTAGCACTAGAAAGTTGGGGAAATGCACAATGTAACCCACTGTGATATACATCACAAACATCAACATCTCTCACCCCATCCGTCTGCCTTAAAGTCTGAGATTTTTTTAAAGCCTTTAAGTCATCCCAGTTTTTGACATGTTTCTGTGCATTGTTTCATTTTTCTTTGTGCTTTTTTACTTTTTGGTGCTTGCACCAGGGCTTGTACACAGGTCCTGAGTGCTATCCCTTAGCCTTTGCACTCAAGGATAGTGGTCTACCACTTGAACCACAGCTCTGTTTCCTGATTTTTTGGTGATTAATTGTAGATAAGAGACTTTCTGGTGCATGCTTTCTTTGAACCTTGATTCTCAGAAATCATTCTCTTGAGGATTACAGACATGAGCCACTGGCACCTTGCTCCTTTGAGCTTTTATTCTTCACACATACGCACATAGAGTCTTGTCAACAAGTTGCTGCTGCCATTAACTTTTTAATATAGTTATTGTTAACACTAGAGTTTTGTTGAGCAGTTAATGTTTAGCTGGCAAAATAGTATCTGCAACATAACTTTCCCCCAAATTACAATGTCCCTTAGTATCTGAAGTGGGTTGGCTCTACAACCCATGTGGCTAATGAAGTTCTTTTGATATAAAACAGTATAATATTTGCATATAAACTACAAACATCCTTCATATGCTTTGTCTTCTCTAGATTGCTTACAGTAAGTAATATAATTGAAATAATGTGTAGCTAGATTTTATACCATATTATAGGGCATTATGACAAGAAAACAGTGTGAATGTGTTTTAGTACAGATGCACTGCTTTTCCCTTAAAGATGTACAATCTGTAATTGGTTGAATTTGCATATGCAGAGTATTTATTTGTGCATTATTTATAGAAACTATGCTGTAAGAAAGTTGGTCTTTGGTAAAATGATGATGGTTCTATGTTGAAACTGAAATGGAATCCAGGAGGAGACTGTGAGTTTTGTGTCTGCATTTAAATGACAGGCAAGATCTTGAGAAATTACTAATATTGTAGCCAATATTGACTGAGAAATCCAATGCATTTCACAGAGAGAGTGTAAATCTGGCCACATTGTAACGAGTACAACAGAAGGAAAATTGAAAGACTATCTTGTTCCCATTGAAATGAATGTCCACTGTCATCAGGTGTTTGAGCAGGGAGTTGTGGATAGCTCTTTGGCCAAGCAAAGCACATTTTATACGTGTCTGGTAGGACATGCAATAGAATGACACAGCAGCTCTACAAGCTATTGAGCTTTGTTGAGTGATAGTTTTCCCTTCCGTATATCGTTTCAAACTATGGGCTCAAGGAAGTCTGGAACATAAAAATGACTTTTTGTTTTGACAGACCTGGGGCTTGAACTCAGGGCCTGGGCACTGAGTATCTTTTGCTCAAGGCTGGCACTCAGCTCTACTCTGAACTATCTGGTGGTTGGAGCTTAGTGTCTTGTAGACTTTTCCTGCCCAGGCTTGCTTTGAACTGTGATCCTCAGATCTCATTTCTGAATAGCTAGGATTGTAGGCATAGGCCACCAGTACCTGACTTCCTGACTTCCTGAATTTGGCTCCTCTGTCCTCTGTCCTCCTCCTCAGGCCCCCTTCCTTCCTTCCTCCTCCTTTTTTCATCTTTCTTCTTTTTTCCCCTTCCTCCTCCTTTTTTCATCTTTCTTCTTTTTTCCCCTTTTCTTCATTGCTTTGCTTTCTGAGAGAATTCAATGATCAGCCAACCATGAAATGGGAAAGTGGACCAAATAAGGCTGGATAATTTATTTGAGCCAAACAGAGGTATTATAATCTATTAAAAATATTTAGCCAAACACACTGTATTCGTGACTTTATCTCATAACCCTGCAGATTGTCTGGTAGTTGCCCAGGACCTGAGGCAGGAAGGCGGACCCATGTGCCTGAACTTTCCAGTCATGTCTTTGCAACTGGTAGTTTTTAATAAAAGAAAAACTCTAACATTGTGAAATTACATCAGTGAAGAAACCATAGCTTTTTATGTTCTTGTATATGCTTTTCTTCTGTGCAATGTTATTCAATGCCCTAAATTTCAGCTACTTTTGAGATATTTTCTTGAATGTTGAGATTAGTCTGGAAATCAGGCTAGGAATAAATGAAATGCTGGTGTGGTAATAAAATTTATGTTACCATTTTATGAATATGAAAATGTCTAATTGTTATAACACAAGGTATCTTTGGATTAAGAAGTCTAGGACATTTTATTCTTTTACACCTTTTTTTTAAAGCAGGAAAACCTTTGCTTCTACCATCAGTCTTGAAGCAGAAATCCCAGAAAAGAGAATTTTATAATCAGTCACAAAGAATTCCTACACGCTTCATGTATCCCTTCCTCATCATTTCCCATTTCTTAGGAGTCTCCACATTGTTTAATTGTAATCATGTGCAACTAGCATTTTAAAGCTTCACACTGCTTTCACATTTATGGGATATGATGAGAAGATTAAGAATGGTTGAAACTTAAGAATAAATACAGGAAACTTAAGAGTAGATGTAGAAATGCGATTCCACCAGGCTTTCATGGAGCACACATTACCCCAGTGGGCTTCATGTTGTGGCCATCCATATATAGAAGAACAAACTAGAAGGTGCACTGTCCCAAACAACCCTCATTCTAGTCAGGCCCCTCTCCTGTACTCTGCTTTGCAATTCTGTAGCAGGAATCTAAACTCTGGTTTCCTTCCATTGCATTGGTGTTGTTTGACCTGACTTTCCCTCAGCTTGGAACTTACGCATATGGGACTCAGGTGGCAGGGCCCTGCCTTTCCAGGGCCTGCACTTAGTATTCAATCTATTGTGGAGCAGAGGGATGTTCATGACCCATAGCAAAACTCCTCCCACGTCCCATAAAGTGACATGTTGTTTCTATTAAGGGATCATTTTCTTAAGTGAAATCATGACCAGTTATGATGGCATGGAAGTATACAGAGGCCAAGTGATATGTGTTACTTTAATTACCGAAGAAGTATCTATTACGATTCCATAATGGTTCAAAGAAGAATTTTAAGACTGAAACATTGGTTTTTTTGTTTGTTTAGTTCAGAAGTAATTGAAATGGAATATGTAAATAGAGTCAAAGTGGACTTTTCCAAGTGAGAAAGAGAAGCCAATTGCACTTCGAAAGAAACTATATGACTATAGCAAGAAAGACATCGCCAATTAACAAATATTTATTTTCCTTTGCTATTCTCTGCTATTTATCCTGTTACATAGTAGTGGAATGAATTAGGAAGAGAGTGATGTAGAGTGCATGGTTTTCCATTGCAACACAAACTGTATCTATCTATCTATCTATCTATCTATCTATCTATCTATCTATCTATCTATCTATCTATCTACCTATATTTTTGCTGTTCCCGGGGTTTGAACTCAGGCTTGGACACAGTTCCTGAGCTTTTTTTGCTTAAGGCTAGCACTCTGTCACTTGAGCAATAGCTCCACTTCCAGCTTATTGGTGGTTAATTGAAGAGAAGAGTCTCGCAGATTTTTCCTGCCCAGGCTGGGTTAGAACCTCGATCCTCAGATCTCAGCCTCCTGAATAGCTAGGATTACTGGCTACAGCCACTGGCTTCCAGTTTACTTTCCCTATAGTCTTAAACTATGTAGGAATCAACTCTTTGGTAAGCTTTTTTTCATTTTTATGTTTATATTAGTAATGATTATTTTGTCTCCATTTTCCTATCTTATGATTATTTAATTAGAAGGCAATTGTTTATTTTTTATTTGATTAGTTATTTAAAAGACAGGTCTTTGGGGCTATATATAATAGGATCCAAAGGTAGCACTAATGTCTGTGAACCTTAAAATTATACTACCACTTTTTTGATGACCAAAGCTCATTAGAAACTGGAGCCTGTGGCTCAGGCCTGTAATCCCAGATCCTCATGAGTTTGGAGGATTGTGCTTTGAAACCCGCCCTGGGCAGGGAAGTCCATGACATCCATCCTCCATGAACCACCAAAGTACCAGAAATTGTGCTATTTCTCATGGGGTAGCAGGCCAGCATGGAGTGACAAAGCTAAGGGACATAGCCCAGTCTCTGAGTTCAATTTTCAGTGCTGGCTCAAAAACCAAAACCCCACCAAAACACAACTGACCTGAAAGACTCTAGTCCCTGTGCGTAGGAACTAATAATTTGTCCTACTACTGTGAAGGGAAGAGCTTCTGAGTTCTTACAAAAACTATCTTTAAGTATTTGTGCAAAGGAGTTGCCATTTGACAAAGCAGTTTATGAATATGGCCCATCTTAACCCACCTCACCCCTTTCAACATTCTTGCCCCTCCTTCCTCTGCCCAGCCCTTCCGTTTTCTTACTTTTGTTGTATGTACAATGAATTATTGACTACAATTCCCCCCTTCCCCTTCATTTGTCCCCCGCTCTCCCCTTGCCCCCACTTGATGAGCTGCTGTTTTTCACCCTTATGCTTTGGGAAGTAATGATAAACACCACCCCCCCCGCTGCCAGTACTTCCTCAGAACTTTCTAGATTCCTAAGAGTGGTCATTGTAAATGTCTAACACAAGAATAAATAGGATAGCAAGATATGAGAGGGTTAAAGACATGCTTTAATCATAATCTTTGTGATTCGAATAAAGAAATGTTGTTGAATAAAGACACTGCACATTCCTGTTGGATATTTCTCACAGAGTGAACACAGTGCTGTCCCAACTCTTTTACTATATTTAAGTTTTTGGCTCATCACTGGTATTTGTTTCATAATCTAACAAAAAGATCACGTGTCTCTTGCTAGCAAAAGCTGCAGAGGAGGGAATGCTTATTCTATGAGTAGAGAGAGAAGGAAGGCTGGAGAGATGTTTGTGCTTGTGGAGAAGCTTATTTTATTTTTTTTTTAATAAACGCAGGCCATGTTTGCCACCTCCCGAATTTTGCGCTACTCTTTTCGCTGTCCTAGCTTTGACTTAGTTTGTTTTATGTTCTCGTTTGGTTAGTTCCTTGAACATCCCATCTAATTTACATCTTATTCATTTTTGTGTTGCAGCTTCTGACAACTGTCTTGAGTCCACACTTCTCTAGATTTTTATACCTAGCAGCCATTTGGCTTCTACTTTTCCTGATCTCTCTCTTCCTCTCTCACTACCTGTGCCTAATGTTGAGGTTATAGTATCCAAAATAGCTCAGGCCTCAGCCACCTTGGTGTGTTCATGCTATCTGTCCCTACCTGCCTCAGTGTCTGTACCTTTTGGCTGGTTTCACTCAGATTATGGCCAGAGAATGGCTGAAGTAAATAACAGGAAGGAAGAAAGGAAATGTATGGTGATTAGCAGTTCTTTGAGGGAAATGTTTACCTTTATTCACAAACAGTGTATGTGTTGGTAGATTTCCTATTGCCAGAGAAAGAGAGTGTTGATTCTAAATGTTAGTTTTTAACATGAGAATCTTAAGCATTATATGTTATAACTCTCAGAAATGTTAGGTGTTTCAGAATCATTAAAAAATATTTATTGTCTTTTTTCACCTTTATTGTCAAAGTGAAGTACAGAGGGGTTACAGTTTCATATATAATGCAGTGAGTACATTTCTTGTCAAATATGTTAGCTCCTCCTCCCCTCCACATGCCTACCTCTTCCCTCCTGCTTCCCCTTCCACCCACGAGTTGTATGGTTGGTTTACACCAAATGGTTTTGTGAGTATTGTGTTTGGAGTTGTTTGTATTTTTATCCTTTGTCTATTGATTTTGATATTTACTTTCTCTTCCCTAGCTCTAATACACGTATATACAGTATCCAGGGTACTCAGATGAGATACAGTGATAGTGGGGGTAAAACCAAAGGAAGGGAATACGAGAGAAAATAAAAAGGGTACGGATTCATATCGCATGTTGAAAATAATTACAATAATGATATACCACTTGTTTCCATAACATGGAGCTCATTTCACTTAGCATCATCTTAAGTGTCCATAAGGGCATAGCTATTGGGCTATTATGACTTCGGCTTTGACTAGCCTAAACATGTACTAATTATTCCAAAAAAAATTTACTATGTGAAGTGAGCCAGACCTAAAGAAACATAGACTGTATTGTTTTCCTCATAGGAAAAACATTTTTTTTCTTATTTATTGTCAAAGTGATGTACAGAGAGGTTACAGTTGCATATGTTAGGCATTGGATACATTTCTTATACTCTTTGTTACCTCCTCCCTCACTTACCCTCCCCTCCCCCTACCCCTCTCCCCCCAGAGTTGTTCACTTGGCTTACACCAAACAGTTTTGAAAGCATTGCCTTTGTAGTCGTTTGTCTTTTTATCTTGTATCTCTCGGTTTTGGTATTCCATTTCACTTTCCTAATTCTAATACCAGTATATACAGTTTCCAAAGTACTCAAATAAGATAAACTGATAGTGAAGGTACAACCGCAGGAAGGGGATACAAGAGCATCATCAACAGTAGAAGCTACAGTTACACATGGCATGTTGAAAGTAATTACAGCAGTGATATAACAGTTGTTTCCATAAAATGGAGGTTGTTTCACTTAGCCTCATCTTATGTGTTCATAAGAGTATTGCTGTTGGGCTCTTGTGATCCTCTGCTGTGACTAGCCTAAACCTGAGCTAACTATTCCCTATGAGAATAGGGAATCCTATTCATAGCATAGAATCCATGTTTCTTTGGGTCTGGCTCACTTCACTTAGGATAATTTTTTCCAAGTCCTTTCATTTCCTTACAAATGCGGCAATGTCATTCTTTGAGACAGAGGTATGAAATTCCATTGTGTATATGTACCACATTTTCCTGATCCATTCATCTACTGAGCGTTACTGGGTGGGATCCATATTTTAGCTATGCCAAATTGTGCTGTGATGAATATTGTTGTGCTGGTGGCTTTTGTGTGTTCTTCTCTGTGGTCTTTGGGTATATGCCAAATGTGGGGCTGCTGGATCATAAGGCACCTCTATGTTTACCTTCTGAGAAATCTCCATACCACTTGCCAGAGTGGCTGAACAAGTTTACATTCCCACCAACGATGAAGTAGGGTTCCCTTTTGTCCACATCCCCTCCAACATTTATTATTGTTAGTTTTCTTGATATAGGTCATTCTTACTGGGGTGAGATGGAATCTCAATGTTGTTTTGATTTGCATTTCTTTTATGGCCAGAGATGTAGAGCACTTTTTCATATGACTCTTGGCCATTCTCATTTCCTCATCAGACAAGTCTCTTTGTAAGTCTTTAGCCCACTTGTTGAGGGGGCTGTGGGTTCTTTGCGGTTTTGTTTTGGAGGAATTTAATTTTTTGTAGTTCTGCATATATTTTAGATATGAGGTCTTTGTTCATTGTATGGCTGATAAAGATCTTTTCCCAATCTGTAGGCTTTCCATTCATCTTGTGAGCTATGTCCTTTGCCCTGCAGAAGCTCAGCAATTTGATGCAATCCCATTTGCTCGTCCTTTTTGTGATTTGTAGCATTTATGGCTCTTTGTTAAGGAAGGTCTTTCCTGTGCCAAGGAGCCCAAGTGTTTCTCCTACTTCTTTTAGTGCTTTCAAGGTATCTGTTATAATTTCAAGATCTTTGATCCATGTGGAATTGATTTTGGTGCAGGATGATATATAAGGATCTAATTTTGCTTTGTTGTGGGTGTTGAACCAGTTTTGCCATCACCATTTGTTAAAGAGGCTATCTTTCTTCCATCGTATTTTTTTAGCTCCTCTATCAAAGATTAAGGGGGCTTAGTTCTGTGTGTTCACTGCTGGATCTTCAATTCTGTTCCATTGGTCTTCAGGCCTGTTCCATTGCCAATTCCAAGCTGTTTTTATAGCTATAGCTTTATAATACAGCTTGAAGTTTGGTATTGTAATTCCTCCGGCATTGTTCTTTCTGCTTAGGATTGTTTTTGCTAGACGGGGGGTCATTTATTTTTCCATATAAATTTCTGGATTGCTTCCTCAATTTCATTAAAAAATGGTGTTGGGATATTAGTGGGTATTGCATGGAATTTGTAGATAGCTTTTGGCAATATTGCCATTTTGACTATATTAATCTTCCCAATCGAGGAGCATGGGAGGTTTTTCCATTTCCTTAGTTCTTTTTTTTTTTTTCAAATTTTTATTATCAAAGTGATGTACAGAAAGGTTACAGTTTCCTATTTTAGGCACTGGATACATTTCTTGTACAGTTTGTTACCTTGTCCCTCATACCCCTCTCCCTCCTCCCCCTTTCCCTTCCCCCCCCCCCCCCCACGGAGATGTTCAGTTCACTTACACCAAACAGTCTAATCATAGAGGTCTTTCACTTCTTTGGTTAAGGTTATTTCTAGGTATTTTATGTTTTTGAGACTATTGCAAAGGGAGTTGCTTTCCTGACTTCAGCCTCTGTCTTCGTGTTATTAGCATATAGAAAGGCTGTTGATTTTCGAGGGTTTATTTTATATCCTGCAACTTTGCCAAAGTTTTGGATCTGCTCTAGTAGCTAGGGAGTAGAGTCTATGGTGTTCGTTAGGTATAGGATCATGTAATCTGCAAAGAGAGAAAGCTTAACTTCATCTTTTCCTATTTGGATCCCCTTTTTGTTTTCTTCTTGCCTAATTGCTCTGGCTAGGAATGTTAAAGAGGAGGGGAGAGAGCAGACATCTCAATCTTGCTCCTGATTTTCAAAGGAATGGCTTTGGCTTTACACCATTTAGAATTATGCTTGCTGTTGGTTTGTAATAAACTGCCTTTATTATATTCAGGAATGTTCCTTGGAATCCCAATTTCTCCAGGATTTTTATCATAAATGGGTACTGGATTTTATCGAACGCCTTTTCTGCATCCAGAGATATAACCATGTGGTTCTTTACCTTGCTCTGGTTGATGTGGTGGATTACATTAATTGACTTGCGTATATTGAACCAACTTTGCATCCCTGGGATGGATCCAGTTTGAACATGGTGTATGATATTTTTGATGACCTGTTGAAGTCGATTGGACAGAATTTTGTTGAGAATTTTTGCATCTATGTTCATCAGGGAAATCGTTCTATAGTTCTGTTTTGTTGATGAGTCCCTGCCTGGTTTTGGGATGAGGGCTATACTGGCTTCATAGAATAAGTCTGGTAGTGAACGTTCTCTTTCAATTTCATTGAAGATTTTGAAAAATATTGGTGTGACTTCTGTTTTGAAAGCCTTGTACAATTCTGCTGTGAATCCATCTGGACATGGGCTTTTCTCTGATGGGAAATCACTTATTGCTGTTTCTATTTCAAGGCTGGGTATGAGTCTGTTTAGAAGGTTTAAATCTTCATGGTTGAGTTTGGGGGTATCAATTTTTTCTAGAAAATCATCCATTTCTTCCAGGTTCTCGAATTTGTTGGCACAAAGGTTTGCAAAATAGTCCCTTATTGTGTTCTGAATTTTGGTTGTTTCTGTGGTGATGTTACCTGTTTTATCTCGGATCTTGTTTATGTGGGTGTGCTGCCATCGTTTTTTGGTCAGGTTTGCTAGGAATTTGACTATCTTGTTAATATTCTCAAAGAACCAAGTCTTTGTTTTGTTGATTGTTGCGATGGTTTTTTTTTCTCCCTCTCAAGTATATTTAATTCTGATTCGATTTTAATTATTTGCTTCCATCTATTGACTTGGGGGTATGGCTTCTTGTTCTCTTTTGAGAAGATTAAGGTGATTCCGTAAGTTGTTGAGTTGCTGTTTATCCAGATTGTTGGTGTAGGCACTCAGATATAAATTTTCGTCTGAGTACTGCCTTTGCTGTGTCCCAAAGGAGGTGGTACTTTGTGCACTCACCTTGGTTGAATGCCATAAATATTGAATTACTGGTCTAATTTCTTCAATGACCCACTGATGGTTCAGCAGTGTGTTGCTTAGTCTCCATGGATTGTATCATTTTGTGTGGTGGCTGTTTGAGTTGAGCTTTAATTTTAATCTATTGTGGTCTGAGGGAAGGCAGGGAATGATTTTGATACTTCTGAATTTGTACAGATTTTCTTTGTGCCCTAAGATGTGATATATTTTGGAGAATGTTTCATGGGCTGCTGAAAAGAATGTGTATTCTGGTATTGCTTGATGGAATATTCTGTAGATGTTGGTTAAGTCTAGTTGGTCTATGCAGTTGATTAGTTCTGTGGATTCTTTGGTCAGTTTTTGGCCTGTTGGTCTGTCCAGAGGTGACAGTGGAGTGTTAAAGTCTCCAACAATCAATGTGTTTGGGACTATGAGTGATTTTAGAGTCAGTAGTGTTGGTTTGATGAAATTGGGTTCTCCTGTATTTGGTGTGTGGATATTTAAGATGGTTATATCCTCCTGTAGGAGACATCGCTTTATTAGTATGTAGTAACCTTCTTTGTCTCTTCTTACCATTTTTAATTTGAAGTCGATTTTATCTGATGCTAGAATTCCACTCCAGCCTGCATTTGGGGGCCATTTATTGGTAGATTTTATTCCAGCCTTTCACCTTTAGAAGAAGTTTGCTTTTGCTAGATAGATGTGTCTCTTGGAGGCAGCAGAAAGACGGATCTTGATGTTTGATCCAAGTAATGAGCCTATGTCGTTTGAATGAAGAATTAAGTCCATTAATGTTGAGAGTTAGGTTTGAGAGATGATCATTTGTCCTTTCATTGTAGCTATCTTGTTAAAAGCTGTGTCTTCCCAATTCTTGATCTAATATTCTGGTTTTCTATTTAGGGTTCATTTCTCTGTCTGTATTGGGATCTTGATTATTTTCCCTGTATAGTACATCTTTGAGGATTTTCTGTAAAGCTGGTTTGGTGGAGATACATTGTTTCAGTTTTTCCTTCCTGTGGAAGACTTTTATTTGACCTTCAGCTATGTATGAGAGTTTAGCTGGGTACAGCATTCTTGGTTGATATTTATTATTATTTAGGGTTTGGCATACCTCATTCCAGGATCTCCTTGCTTTTCATGGTCTCTGCTGAGAAGTCTGGGGTAATTCTGCTTGCTTTTCCTTTATTTGTGATTACTTTCTTCTCCGTAACATCTTTAAGGATTCTTTCCTTGGACTCTGCTGATCCTGTTATGATCACAATGTGTCAGTGGGATGTCCTATTCTGATCTGGTCGCTTTGGGGTTCTAAATGCTTCTTGTATCTGTATCGGCCTACCTTCCTGGATAGTTGGGAAGTTCTTGGCTAATATTCTGTTAAATAGGTTGCATATTCCATTAACTTCTTTCTCCTGGTTTTTCTCAATTCCTATTCACCTCAAATAGTGCTTCCTGCTTGTGTCTTGGAGCTCCTGGAGTGATCTGTTTTATCGATTGGATTGGTTTTGTATTTTTGTGTGACATTTCTCCATAGATTCTAGGGAATCTTCAGCTCCTGATTTGATCCTCTGCTTCACCTACTTGAGACTGTAGGCTAGTTACTTGATTTTGAATCTCTTTTCCTTCAGACTGGTCTTTCCTGATGATTTCCATGTCCTTGCTAGAAGTATCTCTTAGGTCCTGCATGGACATCTTTACATTATTAATTTGGTTTTGAGTGCTGTCTCTCAAATCTTTTAGCTGGGTAGTTATCTTTTCATATGACTCTTGAAGTTCATTTATCTTTCTCTTTGTTGAGGCCATGAAATCATCTATTACTTTATGGATGGATTGATGTATGGATGGATTCAAACTTTTCATTTAACATGTTTATCAGTAGACTTTGTAGAGCATTTTGAGGGTTCTCTTCTATGTCTTTGATTGACTGCTCTGCTTCCTGCTTGTTTTGAGTGGGAGATATGACTGCATTGTATGCCATCTTGTGTTTCTTCTGCCCATTTGGATTGGGAATGCCTATCTAAGAGCACCTGTGAGCACTGTTTAAGACCCAAAGCAGACCTTACCAAGCACTGTTGTGTAAATCTTAGAAGTTCACAATTATACACAGATACTTGGTATAACTGTATATAAAATTAGATTTGGTGTTCCTAAAAATACAATTTCAAAATAACAACCAATCCTGTATTCAATAGTTAATAAGTACTGTTAAAATACTATGAGTTGGATTTCTCTATAAACCACTTTGATTCACTTGGATTGAACAGGGATATCCTCTATCCAATAACCCAGCAATGATATTCATAGGGAGCATCATCACTGTCATGCAGATCTCCAAGAGCAGAGGCAGCTTGGCATCAAGTACGGAGACCTTTGTGTAGCGGACAGCACAAGAGGGGAGCCTTCGCCATATGATTGGTTTCCGGGAACTTCAAAAAACAAGTAACGTGTAAACACTTTGAACTCCCTCTGTCCAACCTCATACCTGACACACTCATGCAACCGCACATGAACAAAAAATTCCTCACAGGCGAGCCGACTCTCTCTCTCTCTCTCTTTCTCTCTCTTCCTCCCCGCCACCCCCACATGCTCACTATAACACACTGAGCCGGGTCCTCCTGGATCTACATCCACATACCTATTTGCACATATGCAGACTTAGGCTTAGGAAGCACACTCTTGTACACCATCAGGAACACACGCATGTAGGCAAGCAGGGGCACACACACGCACACGTGAGCGCACCCAGTACACAGTGGCTTGGAAGGTGCTAAGGGGTGTTCGAGGACTGTGTCCTACTTGCTCAAGTCCAGGGTGTTGTTCTCGTGGTGGGCGTGGCTAAGGAGCCCAGCGCTGCTTACTGGACAGTCCATTGGCACTTGGGCCTCCCCCTGCTGTCCTCACCAGTCTCCCATTCCCTGAACCATGCAGCTTCGGAGACCTGGGTAGCAACAAACTCTTCGGGAAAGCAATCAAGGCAGAAATGTCAATGTAACAGGACCACATGATTACGCCCCAGTAGTGCCCCAACCAAGGATGGCATTCGTTACCCCTCAGGTCTACACCCTAAAGCACAGCGCTGCGCGCAGAGAATGGGGCAGGCCTGTGCCCCAGAATCCCTTGCCTCTTCTCCCTTCTACTTGGTCCCAGGGTGGTGGGGCGCCCAACCTGGCCTTCCTAGCCACCACCTGCCATCTGCAGCTGAGTTCCTGAGGCTTGTCCCCTGCACACATACCTCCTTTGCTGATAACTCCCTCCGAGTTCTCTCTCCTAGCCCTCCTGTCCCTGCCTTGCTGCTCTGGACTGCTTTCAACTCACACATGCCTCTGCGTCACTGCCTCTTTGCCTCTGCCTCTGCTTCCGAATTTCCCCCGCCTCCTCTTGAGGTTCACAGGCTGCACACCTCCCCATGCACCTCTTCACTTCTTCTGGGGAAATGACAACTGCTCACCCTGGCCTAGCCCTTCTTATCTTCTCCAAATCTCCCTCTGCTCTCACCCTCTGCACACGGATCTCTCAGTCCTCTGGAGAACACCAATCCCCATTTATCTAATCTGTTGTCTGCCTGCTCTGTGCCCAAGCCCCTCTGCTCCTTTTCTGTGCACAGGAGGTTTGTGACAAAGGTAGGAGGGAAGCGGCACTCCTTTCCTGCCTTCTGGTTTTATGACTGACATACGATTGGTCTGGAAACGGCCTCTGCCCCCTTGGCCAAGACCACCTGAAGACCTTGCCTGGCTTGCTAGGCAGCAGCCCTGTGTTTTTCTGAGCAGGAAGGACTGCACATATGCGACCCACTATGCAGAAAAGCCTCCAGGGGGTGGCCGGATGTTTTGTTTCTCCATTCCTTGCCCACTTTGTTGATGTGTGCTTTCATTTGCATTCCAACAGGAACAGCCTTAAGGGAGGGGTAGTGAGGCTGCTTAGAGGTAGGCAGTTGGTGCTCACAGGCCAGCAGGGCCTCCTGGTGCCTCACTAACAGTGCATTTGCACCTGGGGTGCTGGGAATCCTCTGGGCAGTGCCCATATGGTTTGGAGCTCTGTGACATGGCCAGGTACTAGGCGCCTCCTGCTGACTTGAGCCAGTGTTCCAACTGGAGTTGCCATAGCAAAAAGGGCACAGGGCCCCTTGGGGGTTTGCTGTAAGTTCTCACTAGTTCTCACAGGCCTTCGGGGATGCACAGGATGTGTAGAGCCGCACATCCCTCCCCTGACCATTCTGCTGGGAACGGCTTGGGCCAGGGTCCTAGGCAAATACACTTTCCACCTCCCCTCCTGCTCCATCTTCCACATCCTGGTTGAACCCGTGTGACACAGCTCCCCACCGCCTCTGCCCTTGCCAGTCCTGGAAGTGGCTGGTGTATGGATCCGCCACCTCTCTCACAATCAACCTCATCTCTCTTGCTCAGAGCATAAGGGAGATACAAGGTTAGCAGGTCAGCGAATCTGGGCATCTCCTTTCTGCGCTAGTGTCTACTTAACTCTTGTCTTCCCGCTTGCCTTGGCCTCTCTGGTCCAGATCCCTGCCTGCTACTTCCTGCTATTGAGCAGCCAAGGATTATACTGGCTAGCGGCAGGAGCTGGCAATCCTGGTGCCCGTGGCTCACAGCCATAAGTTTTAGGCTCCTTCAGGAAGCTCTGCTAAGACACCAGGGAAAGGGATATCTGACCCTTCCCTGCCGTGACCAAGGCACACTAGCACCCAGCAATGATATTCATAGGCAGCATCATCAATGTCATGCAGATCTCCAAGAGCAGAGGCAGCTTGGCATCAAGTATGGAGACCTTTGTGTAGAGGACAGCACAAGAGGGGAGCCTTCGCCATATTATTGGTTTCCGGGAACTTCAAAAAACAAGTAACGTGTAAACACTTTGAACTCCCTCTGTCCAACCTCATACCTGACACACTCATGCAACCGCACATGAACAAAAAATTCCTCACAGGCGAGCCGACTCTCTCTCTCTCTCTCTTTCTCTCTCTTCCTCCCCGCCACCCCCACATGCTCACTATAACACACTGTGCCGGGTCCTCCTGGATCTACATCCACATACCTATTTGCACATATGCAGACTTAGGCTTAGGAAGCACACTCTTGTACAGCATCAGGAACACACGCATGTAGGCAAGCAGGGGCACACACACGCACACGTGAGCGCACCCAGTACACAGTGGCTTGGAAGGTGCTAAGGGGTTTTCGAGGACTGTGTCCTACTTGCTCAAGTCCAGGGTGTTGTTCTCGTGGTGGGCGTGGCTAAGGAGCCCAGCGCTGCTTACTGGACAGTCCATTGGCACTTGGGCCTCCCCCTGCTGTCCTCACCAGTCTCCCATTCCCTGAACCATGCAGCTTCGGAGACCTGGGTAGCAACAAACTCTTCGGGAAAGCAATCAAGGCAGAAATGTCAATGTAACAGGACCACATGATTACGCCCCAGTAGTGCACCAACCAAGGATGGCATTCGTTACCCCTCAGGTCTACACCCTAAAGCCCAGCGCTGTGCGCAGAGAATGGGGCAGGCCTGTGCCCCAGAATCCCTTGCCTCTTCTCCCTTCTACTTGGTCCCAGGGTGGTGGGGCGCCCAACCTGGCCTTCCTAGCCACCACCTGCCATCTGCAGCTGAGTTCCTGAGGCTTGTCCCGTGCACACATACCTCCTTTGCTGATAACTCCCTCCGAGTTCTCTCTCCTAGCCCTCCTGTCCCTGCCTTGCTGCTCTGGACTGCTTTCAACTCACACATGCCTCTGCGTCACTGCCTCTTTGCCTCTGCCTCTGCTTCCCAATTTCCCCCTCCTCCTCTTGAGGTTCACAGGCTGCACACCTCCCCATGCACTTCTTCACTTCTTCTGGGGAAATTACAACTGCCTCACCCTGGCCTAGCCCTTCTTATCTTCTCCAAATCTCCCTGTGCTCTCACCCTCTGCACACCTGGGAACTCTCAGTCCTCTGGTGAACACCAATCCCCATTTATCTAATCTGTTGTCTGCCTGCTCTGCCCAAGCCCCTCTGCTCCTTTTCTGTTCACAGGAGGTTTGTGACAAAGGTAGGAGGGAAGCAGCACTCCTTTCCTGCCTTCTGGTTTTATGACTGACATCCGATTGGTCTGGAAACGGCCTCTGCCCCCTTGGCCAAGACCACCTGAAGACCTTGCCTGGCTTGCTAGACAGCAGCCTTGTGTTTTTCTGAGCAGGAAGGACTGCACATATGCGACCCACTATGCAGAAAAGCCTCCAGGGGGTGGCCGGATGTTTTGTTTCTCCATTCCTTGCCCACTTTGTTGATGTGTGCTTTCATTTGCATTCCAACAGGAACAGCCTTAAGGGAGGGGTAGTGAGGCTGCTTAGAGGTAGGCAGTTGGTGCTCACAGGCCAGCAGGGCCTCCTGGTGCCTCACTAACAGTGCATTTGCACCTGGGGTGCTGGGAAGCCTCTGGGCAGTGCCCATATGGTTTGGAGCTCTGTGACATGGCCAGGTACTAGGCGCCTCCTGCTGACTTGAGCCAGTGTTCCAACTGGAGTTGCCATAGCAAAAAGGGCACAGGGCCCCTTGGGGGTTTGCTGTAAGTTCTCACTAGTTCTCACAGGCCTTCGGGGATGCACAGGATGTGTAGAGCCGCACATCCCTCCCCTGACCATTCTGCTGGGAACGGCTTGGGCCAGGGTCCTAGGCAAATACACTTTCCACCTCCCATCCTGCTCCATCTTCCCACATCCTGGTTGAACCCGTGTGACACAGCTCCCCACCGCCTCTGCCCTTGCCAGTCCTGGAAGTGGCTGGTGTATGGATCCGCCACCTCTCTCACAATCAACCTCATCTCTCTTGCTCAGAGCATAAGGGAGATACAAGGTTAGCAGGTCAGCGAATCTGGGCATCTCCTTTCTGCGCTAGTGTCTGCTTAACTCTTGTCTTCCCGCTTGCCTTGGCCTCTCTGGCCCAGATCCCTGCCTGCTAATTCCTGCTATTGAGCAGCCAAGGATTATACTGGCTAGCGGCAGGAGCTGGCAATCCTGGTGCCCGTGGCTCACAGCCATATGTTTTAGGCTCCTTCAGGAAGCTCTGCTAAGACACCAGGGAAAGGGATATCTGAACCTTCCCTGCCGTGACCAAGGCACACTAGCACCCAGCAATGATATTCATAGGCAGCATCATCACTGTCATGCAGATCTCCAAGAGCAGAGGCAGCTTGGCATCAAGTACGGAGACCTTTGTGTAGGGGACAGCACAAGAGGGGAGCCTTCGCCATATGATTGGTTTCCGGGAACTTCAAAAAACAAGTAACGTGGAAACACTTTGAACTCCCTCTGTCCAACCTCATACCTGACACACTCATGCAACCGCACATGAACAAAAAATTCCTCACAGGCGAGCCGACTCTCTCTCTCTCTCTCTTTCTCTCTCTTCCTCCTCGCCACCCCCACATGCTCACTATAACACACTGTGCCGGGTCCTCCTGGATCTACATCCACATACCTATTTCCACATATGCAGACTTAGGCTTAGGAAGCACACTCTTGTACAGCATCAGGAACACACGCGTGTAGGCAAGCAGGGGCACACACACGCACACGTGAGCGCACCCAGTACACAGTGGCTTGGAAGGTGCTAAGGGGTTTTCGAGGACTGTGTCCTACTTGCTCAAGTCCCGGGTGTTGTTCTTGTGGTGGGCGTGGCTAAGGAGCCCAGCGCTGCTTACTGGACAGTCTATTGGCACTTGGGCCTCCCCTTGCTGTCCTCAGCAGTCTCCCATTCCCTGAACCATGCAGCTTCGGAGACCTGGGTAGCAACAAACTCTTCGGGAAAGCAATCAAGGCAGAAATGTCAATGTAACAGGACCACATGATTACGCCCCAGTAGTGCCCCAACCAAGGATGGCATTCGTTACCCCTCAGGTCTACACCCTAAAGCCCAGCGATGCGCGCACAGAATGGGGCAGGCCTGTGCCCCAGAATCCCTTGCCTCTTCTCCCTTCTACTTGGTCCCAGGGTGGTGGGGCGCCCAACCTGGCCTTCCTAGCCACCACCTGCCATCTGCAGCTGAGTTCCTGAGGCTTGTCCCTGCACACATACCTCCTTTGCTGATAACTCCCTCCGAGTTCTCTCTCCTAGCCCTCCTGTCCCTGCCTTGCTGCTCTGGACTGCTTTCAACTCACACATGCCTCTGCGTCACTGCCTCTTTGCCTCTGCCTCTTCTTCCCAATTTCCCCCTCCTCCTCTTGAGGTTCACAGGCTGCACACCTCCCCATGCACCTCTTCACTTCTTCTGGGGAAATGACAACTGCCTCACCCTGGCCTAGCCCTTCTTATCTTCTCCAAATCTCCCTCTGCTCTCACCCTCTGCACACCTGGGATCTCTCAGTCCTCTGGTGAACACCAATCCCCATTTATCTAATCTGTTGTCTGCCTGCTCTGTGCCCAAGCCCCTCTGCTCCTTTTCTGTGCACAGGAGGTTTGTGACAAAGGTAGGAGGGAAGCGGCACTCCTTTCCTGCCTTCTGGTTTTATGACTGACATCCGATTGGTCTGGAAACGGCCTCTGCCCCCTTGGCCAAGTCCACCTGAAGACCTTGCCTGGCTGGCTAGGCAGCAGCCCTGTGTTTTTCTGAGCAGGAAGGACTGCACATATGCGACCCACTATGCAGAAAAGCCTCCAGGGTGTGGCCGGATGTTTTGTTTCTCCATTCCTTGCCCACTTTGTTGATGTGTGCTTTCATTTGCATTCCAACAGGAACAGCCTTAAGGGAGGGGTAGTGAGGCTGCTTAGAGGAAGGCAGTTGGTGCTCACAGGCCAGCAGGGCCTCCTGGTGCCTCACTAACAGTGCATTTGCACCTGGGGTGCTGGGAAGCCTCTGGGCAGTGCCCATATGGTTTGGAGCTCTGTGACATGGCCAGGTACTAGGCGCCTCCTGCTGACTTGAGCCAGTGTTCCAACTGGAGTTGCCATAGCAAAAAGGGCACAGGGCCCCTTGGGGGTTTGCTGTAAGTTCTCACTAGTTCTCACAGGCCTTCGGGGATGCACAGGATGTGTAGAGCCGCACATCCCTCCCCTGACCATTCTGCTGGGAACGGCTTGGGCCAGGGTCCTAGGCAAATACACTTTCCACCTTCCCTCCTGCTCCATCTTCCCACATCCTGGTTGAACCCGTGTGACACAGCTCCCCACCGCCTCTGCCCTTGCCAGTCCTGGAAGTGGCTGGTGTATGGATCCGCCACCTCTCTCACAATCAACCTCATCTCTCTTGCTCAGAGCATAAGGGAGATACAAGGTTAGCAGGTCAGCGAATCTGGGCATCTCCTTTCTGCGCTAGTGTCTGCTTAACTCTTGTCTTCCTGCTTGCCTTGGCCTCTCTGGCCCAGATACCTGCCTGCTACTTCCTGCTATTGAGCAGACAAGGATTATACTGGCTAGAGGCAGGAGCTGGCAATCCTGGTGCCCGTGGCTCACAGCCATATGTTTTAGGCTCCTTCAGGAAGCTCTGCTAAGACTCCAGGGAAAGGGATATCTGACCCTTCCCTGCCGTGACCAAGGCACACTAGCACCCAGCAATGATATTCATAGGCAGCATCATCACTGTCATGCAGATCTTCAAGAGCAGAGGCAGCTTGGCATCAAGTACGGAGACCTTTGTGTAGCGGACAGCACAAGAGGGGAGCCTTCGCCATATGATTGGTTTCCGGGAACTTCAAAAAACAAGTAACGTGGAAACACTTTGAACTCCCTCTGTCCAACCTCATACCTGACACACTCATGCAACCGCACATGAACAAAAAATTCCTCACAGGCGAGCCGACTCTCTCTCTCTCTCTTTCTCTCTCTTCCTCCCCGCCACCCCCACATGCTCACTATAACACACTGTGCCGGGTCCTCCTGGATCTACATCCACATACCTATTTGCACATATGCAGACTTAGGCTTAGGAAGCACACTCTTGTACAGCATCAGGAACACACGCATGTAGGCAAGGAGGGGCACACACACGCACACGTGAGCGCACCCAGTACACAGTGGCTTGGAAGGTGCTAAGGGGTTTTCGAGGACTGTGTCCTACTTGCTCAAGTCCAGGGTGTTGTTCTCGTGGTGGGCGTGGCTAAGGAGCCCAGCGCTGCTTACTGGACAGTCCATTGGCACTTGGGCCTCCCCCTGCTGTCCTCACCAGTCTCCCATTCCCTGAACCATGCAGCTTCGGAGACCTGGGTAGCAACAAACTCTTCGGGAAAGCAATCAAGGCAGAAATGTCAATGTAACAGGAACACATGATTACGCCCCAGTAGTGCCCCAACCAAGGATGGCATTCGTTACCCCTCAGGTCTACACCCTAAAGCACAGCGCTGCGCGCAGAGAATGGGGCAGGCCTGTGCCCCAGAATCCCTTGCCTCTTCTCCCTTCTACTTGGTCCCAGGGTGGTGGGGCGCCCAACCTGGCCTTCCTAGCCACCACCTGCCATCTGCAGCTGAGTTCCTGAGGCTTGTCCCCTGCACACATACCTCCTTTGCTGATAACTCCCTCCGAGTTCTCTCTCCTAGCCCTCCTGTCCCTGCCTTGCTGCTCTGGACTGCTTTCAACTCACACATGCCTCTGCGTCACTGCCTCTTTGCCTCTGCCTCTGCTTCCCAATTTACCCCTCCTACTCTTGAGGTTCACAGGCTGCACACCTCCCCATGCACCTCTTCACTTCTTCTGGGGAAATTACAACTGCCTCACCCTGGCCTAGCCCTTCTTATCTTCTCCAAATCTCCCTCTGCTCTCACCCTCTGCACACCTGGGATCTCTCAGTCCTCTGGTGAACACCAATCCCCATTTATCTTATCTGTTGTCTGCCTGCTCTGTGCCCAAGCCCCTCTGCTCCTTTTCTGTGCACAGGAGGTTTGTGACAAAGGTAGGAGGGAAGCGGCACTCCTTTCCTGCCTTCTGGTTTTATGACTGACATCCGATTGGTCTGGAAACGGCCTCTGCCCCCTTGGCCAAGACCACCTGAAGACCTTGCCTGGCTTGCTAGACAGTAGCCCTGTGTTTTTCTGAGCAGGAAGGACTGAACCTATGTGACCCACTATGCAGAAAAGCCTCCAGGGGGTGGCCGGATGTTTTGTTCTCCATTCCTTGCCCACTTTGTTGATGTGTGCTTTCATTTGCATTCCAACAGGAACAGCCTTAAGGGAGGGCTAGTGATACTGCTTAGAGGTAGGCAGTTGGTGCTCACAGGCCAGCAGGGCCTCCTGGTGCCTCACTAACAGTGCATTTGCACCTGGGGTGCTGGGAAGCCTCTGGGCAGTGCCCATATGGTTTGGAGCTCTGTGACATGGCCAGGTACTAGGCGCCTCCTGCTGACTTGAGCCAGTGTTCCAACTGGAGTTGCCATAGCAAAAAGGGCACAGGGCCCCTTGGGGGTTTGCTGTAAGTTCTCACTAGTTCTCACAGGCCTTCGGGGATGCACAGGATGTGTAGAGCCGCACATCCCTCCCCTGACCATTCTGCTGGGAACGGCTTGGGCCAGGGTCCTAGGCAAATACACTTTCCACCTCCCCTCCTGCTCCATCTTCCCACATCCTGGTTGAACCCGTGTGACACAGCTCCCCACCGCCTCTGCCCTTGCCAGTCCTGGAAGTGGCTGGTGTATGGATCCGCCACCTCTCTCACAATCAACCTCATCTCTCTTGCTCAGAGCATAAGGGAGATACAAGGTTAGCAGGTCAGCGAATCTAGGCATCTCCTTTCTGCGCTAGTGTCTGCTTAACTCTTGTCTTCCCGCTTGCCTTGGCCTCTCTGGCCCAGATCCCTGCCTGCTACTTCCTGCTATTGAGCAGCCAAGGATTATACTGGCTAGAGGCAGGAGCTGGCAATCCTGGTGCCCGTGGCTCACAGCCATATGTTTTAGGCTCCTTCAGGAAGCTCTGCTAAGACTCCAGGGAAAGGGATATCTGACCCTTCCCTGTCGTGACCAAGGCACACTAGCACCCAGCAATGATATTCATAGGCAGCATCATCACTGTCATGCAGATCTCCAAGAGCAGAGGCAGCTTGGCATCAAGTACGGCGACCTTTGTGTAGTGGACAGCACAAGAGGGGAGCCTTCGCCATATGATTGGTTTCCGGGAACTTCAAAAAACAAGTAACGTGTAAACACTTTGAACTCCCTCTTTCCAACCTCATACCTGACACACTCATGCAACCGCACATGAACAAAAAATTCCTCACAGGCGAGCCGACTCTCTCTCTCTCTCTTTCTCTCTCTTCCTCCCCGCCACCCCCACATGCTCACTATAACACACTGTGCCGGGTCCTCCTGGATCTACATCCACATACCTATTTGCACATATGCAGACTTAGGCTTAGGAAGCACAGCACACTCTTGTACAGCATCAGGAACACACGCATGTAGGCAAGGAGGGGCACACACACGCACACGTGAGCGCACCCAGTACACAGTGGCTTGGAAGGTGCTAAGGGGTTTTCGAGGACTGTGTCCTACTTGCTCAAGTCCAGGGTGTTGTTCTCGTGGTGGGCGTGGCTAAGGAGCCCAGCGCTGCTTACTGGACAGTCCATTGGCACTTGGGCCTCCCCCTGCTGTCCTCACCAGTCTCCCATTCCCTGAACCATGCAGCTTCGGAGACCTGGGTAGCAACAAACTCTTCGGGAAAGCAATCAAGGCAGAAATGTCAATGTAACAGGACCACATGATTACGCCCCAGTAGTGCCCCAACCAAGGATGGCATTCGTTACCCCTCAGGTCTACACCCTAAAGCCCAGCGCTGCGCGCAGAGAATGGGGCAGGCCTGTGCCCCGGAATCCCTTGCCTCTTCTCCCTTCTACTTGGTCCCAGGGTGGTGGGGCGCCCAACCTGGCCTTCCTAGCCACCACCTGCCATCTGCAGCTGAGTTCCTGAGGCTTTTCCCCTGCACACATACCTCCTTTACTGATAACTCCCTCCGAGTTCTCTCTCCTAGCCCTCCTGTCCCTGCCTTGCTGCTCTGGACTGCTTTCAACTCACACATGCCTCTGCGTCACTGCCTCTTTGCCTCTGCCTCTGCTTCCCAATTTCCCCCTCCTACTCTTGAGGTTCACAGGCTGCACACCTCCCCATGCACCTCTTCACTTCTTCTGGGGAAATTACAACTGCCTCACCCTGGCCTAGCCCTTCTTATCTTCTCCAAATCTCCCTCTGCTCTCACCCTCTGCACACCTGGGATCTCTCAGTCCTCTGGTGAACACCAATCCCCATTTATCTTATCTGTTGTCTGCCTGCTCTGTGCCCAAGCCCCTCTGCTCCTTTTCTGTGCACAGGAGGTTTGTGACAAAGGTAGGAGGGAAGCGGCACTCCTTTCCTGCCTTCTGGTTTTATGACTGACATCCGATTGGTCTGGAAACGGCCTCTGCCCCCTTGGCCAAGACCACCTGAAGACCTTGCCTGGCTTGCTAGAGAGCAGCCCTGTGTTTTTCTGAGCAGGAAGGACTGCACATATGCGACCCACTATGCAGAAAAGCCTCCAGGGGGTGGCCAGATGTTTTGTTTCTCCATTCCTTGCCCACTTTGTTGATGTGTGCTTTCATTTGCATTCCAACAGGAACAGCATTAAGGGCTGGGTAGTGAGGCTGCTTAGAGGTAGGCAGTTGGTGCTCACAGGCCAGCAGGGCCTCCTGGTGCCTCACTAACAGTGCATTTGCACCTTGGGTGCTGGGAAGCCTCTGGGCAGGGCCCATATGGTTTGGAGCTCTGTGACATGGCCAGGTACTAGGCGCCTCCTGCTGACTTGAGCCAGTGTTCCAACTGGAGTTGCCATAGCAAAAAGGGCACAGGGCCCCTTGGGGGTTTGCTGTAAGTTCTCACTAGTTCTCACAGGCCTTCGGGGATGCACAGGATGTGTAGAGCCGCACATCCCTCCCCTGACCATTCTGCTGGGAACGGCTTGGGCCAGGGTCCTAGGCAAATACACTTTCCACCTCCCCTCCTGCTCCATCTTCCCACATCCTGGTTGAACCCGTGTGACACAGCTCCCCACCGCCTCTGCCCTTGCCAGTCCTGGAAGTGGCTGGTGTATGGATCCGCCACCTCTCTCACAATCAACCTCATCTCTCTTGCTGAGATCATAAGGGAGATACAAGCTTAGCAGCTCAGCGAATCTGGGCATCTCCTTTCTGTGCTAGTGTCTGCTTAACTCTTGTCTTCCCGCTTGCCTTGGCCTCTCTGGCCCAGATCCCTGCCTGCTACTTCCTGCTATTGAGCAGGCAAGGATTATACTGGCTAGAGGCAGGAGCTGGCAATCCTGGTGCCCGTGGCTCACAGTCATATGTTTTAGGCTCCTTCAGGAAGCTCTGCTAAGACACCAGGGAAAGGGATATATGACCCTTCCCTGACGTGACCAAGGCACACTAGCACCCAGCAATGATATTCATAGGCAGCATCATCACTGTCATGCAGATCTCCAAGAGCAGAGGCAGCTTGGCATCAAGTACGGAGACCTTTGTGTAGAGGACAGCACAAGAGGGGAGCCTTCGCCATATGATTGGTTTCCGGGAACTTCAAAAAACAAGTAACGTGTAAACACTTTGAACTCCCTCTGCCAACCTCATACCTGACACACTCATGCAACCGCACATGAACAAAAAATTCCTCACAGGCGAGCCGACTCTCTCTCTCTCTCTTTCTCTCTCTTCCTCCCCGCCACCCCCACATGCTCACTATAACACACTGTGCCGGGTCCTCCTGGATCTACATCCACATACCTATTTGCACATATGCAGACTTAGGCTTAGGAAGCACACTCTTGTACAGCATCAGGAACACACTCATGTAGGCAAGCAGGGGCACACACACGCACACGTGAGCGCACCCAGTACACAGTGGCTTGGAAGGTGCTAAGGGGTTTTCGAGGACTGTGTCCTACTTGCTCAAGTCCAGGGTGTTGTTCTCGTGGTGGGCGTGGCTAAGGAGCCCAGCGCTGCTTACTGGACAGTCCATTGGCACTTGGGCCTCCCCTTGCTGTCCTCACCAGTCTCCCTTTCCCTGAACAATGCAGCTTCGGAGACCTGGGTAGCAACAAACTCTTCGGGAAAGCAATCAAGGCAGAAATGTCAATGTAATAGGACCACATGATTACGCCCCAGTAGTGCCCCAACCAAGGATGGCATTCGTTACCCCTCAGGTCTACACCCTAAAGCCCAGCGCTGCGCGCAGAGAAAGGGGCAGGCCTGTGCCCCAGAATCCCTTGCCTCTTCTCCCTTCTACTTGGTCCCAGGGTGGTGGGGCGCCCAACCTGGCCTTCCTAGCCACCACCTGCCATCTGCAGCTGAGTTCCTGAGGCTTGTCCCCTGCACACATACCTCCTTTGCTGATAACTCCCTCCGAGATCTCTCTCCTAGCCCTCCTGTCCCTGCCTTGCTGCTCTGGACTGCTTTCAACTCACACATGCCTCTGCGTCACTGCCTCTTTACCTCTGCCTCTGCTTCCCAATTTCCCCCTCCTCCTCTTGAGGTTCCCAGGCTGCACACCTCCCCATGCACCTCTTCACATCTTCTGGGGAAATTACAACTGCCTCACCCTGGCCTAGCCCTTCTTATCTTCTCCAAATCTCCCTGTGCTCTCACCCTCTGCACACCTGGGATCTCTCAGTCCTCTGGTGAACACCAATCCCCATTTATCTAATCTGTTGTCTGCCTGCTCTGTGCCCAAGCCCCTCTGCTCCTTTTCTGTGCACAGGAGGTTTGTGACAAAGGTAGGAGGCAAGCGGCACTCCTTTCCTGCCTTCTGGTTTTATGACTGACATCCGATTGGTCTGGAAACGGCCTCTGCCCCCTTGGCCAAGACCACCTGAAGACCTTGCTTGGCTTGCTAGGCAGCAGCCCTGTGTTTTTCTGAGCAGGAAGGACTGCACATATGCGACCCACTATGCAGAAAAGCCTCCAGGGAGTGGCCCGATGTTTTGTTTCTCCATTCCTTGCCCACTTTGTTGATGTGTGCTTTCATTTGCATTCCAACAGGAACAGCCTTAAGGGAGGGGTAGTGAGGCTGCTTAGAGGTAGGCAGTTGGTGCTCACAGGCCAGCAGGGCCTCCTGGTGCCTCACTAACAGTGCATTTGCACCTGGGGTGCTGGGAAGCCTCTGGGCAGTGCCCATATGGTTTGGAGCTCTGTGACATGGCCAGGTACTAGGCGCCTCCTGCTGACTTGAGCCAGTGTTCCAACTGGAGTTGCCATAGCAAAAAGGGCACAGGGCCCCTTGGGGGTTTGCTGTAAGTTTTCACTAGTTCTCACAGGCCTTCGGGGATGCACAGGATGTGTAGAGCCGCACATCCCTCCCCTGACCATTCTGCTGGGAACGGCTTGGGCCAGGGTCCTAGGCAAATACACTTTCCACCTCCCCTCCTGCTCCATCTTCCCACATCCTGGTTGAACCCGTGTGACACAGCTCCCCACCGCCTCTGCCCTTGCCAGTCCTGGAAGTGGCTGGTGTATGGATCCGCCACCTCTCTCACAATCAACCTCATCTCTCTTGCTCAGAGCATAAGGGAGATACAAGGTTAGCAGGTCAGCGAATCTGGGCATCTCCTTTCTGCGCTAGTGTCTGCTTAACTCTTGTCTTCCCGCTTGCCTTGGCCTCTCTGGCCCAGATCCCTGCCTGCTAATTCCTGCTATTGAGCAGCCAAGGATTATACTGGCTAGAGGCAGGAGCTGGCAATCCTGGTGCCCGTGGCTCACAGCCATATGTTTTGGGCTCCTTCAGGAAGCTCTGCTAAGACACCAGGGAAAGGGATATCTGACCCTTCCCTGCCGTGACCAAGGCACACTAGCACCCAGCAATGATATTCATAGGCAGCATCATCACTGTCATGCAGATCTCCAAGAGCAGAGGCAGCTTGGCATCAAGTACGGAGACCTTTGTGTAGAGTACAGCACAAGAGGGGAGCCTTCGCCATACGATTGGTTTTCGGGAACTTCAAAAACAAGTATCGTGTAAACACTTTGAACTCCCTCTGTCCAACCTCATACCTGACACACTCATGCAACCGCACATGAACAAAAAATTCCTAACAGGCAAGCCGACTCTCTCTCTCTCTCTTTCTCTCTCTTCCTCCCCGCCACCCCCACATGCTCACTATAACACACTGTGCCGGGTCCTCCTGGCTCTACATCCACATACCTATTTGCACATATGCAGACTTATGCTTAGGAAGCACACTCTTGTACAGCATCAGGAACACACGCATGTAGGCAAGCAGGGGCACACACACGCACACGTGAGCGCACCCAGTACACAGTGGCTTGGAAGGTGCTAAGGGGTTTTCGAGGACTGTGTCCTACTTCCTCAAGTCCCGGGTGTTGTTCTTGTGGTGGGCGTGGCTAAGGAGCCCAGCGCTGCTTACTGGACAGTCCATTGGCACTTGGGCCTCCCCCTGCTGTCCTCACCAGTCTCCCATTCCCTGAACCATGCAGCTTCGGAGACCTGGGTAGCAACAAACTCTTCGGGAAAGCAATCAAGGCAGAAATGTCAATGTAACAGGACACATGATTATGCCCCAGTAGTGCCCCAACCAAGGATGGCATTCGTTACCCCTCAGGTCTACACCCTAAAGCACAGCGCTGCACGCAGAGAATGGGGCAGGCCTGTGCCCCAGAATCCCTTGCCTCTTGACTCTTCTCCCTTCTACTTGGTCCCAGGGTGGTGGGGCGCCCAACCTGGCCTTCCTAGCCACCACCTGCCATCTGCAGCTGAGTTCCTGAGGCTTGTCCCCTGCACACATACCTCCTTTGCTGATAACTCCCTCCGAGTTCTCTCTCCTAGCCCTCCTGTCCCTGCCTTGCTGCTCTGGACTGCTTTCAACTCACACATGCCTCTGTGTCACTGCCTCTTTGCCTCTGCCTCTGCTTCCCAATTTCCCCCTCCTCCTCTGGAGGTTCACAGGCTGCACACCTCCCCATGCACCTCTTCACTTCTTCTGGGGAAATTACAACTGCCTCACCCTGGCCTAGCCCTTCTTATCTTCTCCAAATCTCCCTCTGCTCTCACCCTCTGCACACCTGGGATCTCTCAGTCCTCCGGTGAACACCAATCCCCATTTATCTAATCTGTTGTCTGCCTGCTCTGTGCCCAAGCCCCTCTGCTCCTTTTCTGTGCACAGGAGGTTTGTGACAAAGGTAGGAGGGAAGCGGCACTCCTTTCCTGCCTTCTGGTTTTATGACTGACATCCGATTGGTCTGGAAACGGCCTCTGCCCCCTTGGCCAAGACCACCTGAAGACCTTGCCTGGCTTGATAGGCAGCAGCCCTGTGTTTTTCTGAGCAGGAAGGACTGCACATATGCGACCCACTATGCAGAAAAGCCTCCAAGGGGTGGCCGGATGTTTTGTTTCTCCATTCCTTGCCCACTTTGTTGATGTGTGCTTTCATTTGCATTCCAACAGGAACAGCCTTAAGGGAGGGCTAGTGAGGCTGCTTAGAGGTAGGCAGTTTGAACTCACAGGCCAGCAGGGCCTCCTGGTGCCTCACTAACAGTGCATTTGCACCTGGGTTGCTGGGAAGCCTCTGGGCAGTGCCCATATGGTTTGGAGCTCTGTGACATGGCCAGGTACTAGGCGCCTCCTGCTGACTTGAGCCAGTGTTCCAACTGGAGTTGCCATAGCAAAAACGGCACAGGTCCCCTTGGGGGTTTGCTCTAATTTCTCACTAGTTCTCACAGGCCTTCGGGGATGCACAGGATGTGTAGAGCCGCACATCCCTCCTTCTGGGCCAGCCAGCAGGGGGACAAGAATCCTGACTGAGGAGCGCCTGGGATACGGAAAAGGAAAAATAAGGCAAGAGAAAAAAGACAAGAGACAAAGATGGGGTACGGGAGGTCTGCAGCCGCAAGGTTGAACCTCAAGACTGCAGCAACTGTTTATTCTTAACTTCCAGCTTATATGCAGTTTTGGAACCAGGGAATAGCATAGGGTTGTTAAAATTCCAGAACACAAAGAGGCTTTGAAGTTTACAACTTTTGATTACAGTAAACACAAGGTAACAAAGCAATTCCGGACAGTGGCAGTGGACTTTGCCTTTAGCATATCCTGGCGGTAACAGCACAGCCAGAGGTGATAATGAACCTAGGTGCAAGTTTGGCTCCCGACATCTTGGCGACATCGGCATAGCCAGAGGTCAGGATGAGCTTAGCTGCTATCTCGGCTCCCGACAGTTCCCCCGTCTTTTTATTAAAAGAAGCGAACCCGCCTGTCTTAGGTGGGGTGAGTACCTCAGCCTGCCTTACCCGTCTTAGGGAACAACTTCAGAGCAGTGCTGAAGGCCCTGTCTTAGGTCGGTCTAGGCTGGCACTGCCTCATACCCGTCTCTGGCTGCGGTTCCTCTCGGGGGAAATTCATTTACTTGGAGCTTGACCTTATGGAGCTGGCTGGCTAAACTCATGAAAGAGTTTTGCAATATGCGTACAATGCAAGGAAGACATAGGCAAGCCATCAGCAAAAGTATCCCTGGGCCGAGCAATGTCATTAGCAGCCCCTTAACATTAGATAAGGAAGGGACATACTGTTGAAGTTGTTCAAACAGTTCTTTTGCTGTTTCTGCCACTTTAAAGTCCAAGGGCGGGGCCTGTTCTAGTCCGGCTATTTGTCTATGGAGTTGAAAGAGATCTAAGGACAAGTTATTATGGTGCCAAATACCATTTAGATGTGCTACAACTTGTTCCCAAGGATAGCTCGACCCATTATACTTATGGAGGGTCACAGGAAAAAAGTCAAACACAGCATGACAGCGTACCCATTGCAAAGTTTGTAAGGCACGAATTTGTTCTCCCAGTGACAACACAGATTCATATAATGCTTCTAACTTTTGTTCTACCTTATCATCAATCCTGCCTTGAAAGTGCAGGGCTTGCGTGGTATTATGAGCAAGCTGATTAACATGGTGAGCTGTCTGCACATTTTGTGTTAAAGCCACAGTAGCCACTGCAGCAGAGGCAGCTAAAGCAATAAAGGCTAAAATTCCTGCTAATAATAGCCCTACAAATCGTCTAGGGCGCATAAGTTCTTTTAAATGTTTTAACACTTGAATACCTGTTTCTTTATACCAAGCTTCAGATAAGTTTACAGGAAGCATAACAAATGGTGGTTGCTTAATAATAATTACAGAATCAGTAAGACCACTATACAAGCAATTTGTAAAAGAACAGTTAGTGCAGGTAACATCAAAGTACATGGCTCCTATAGAAATATTAAAAGGTCCATACATAATAGCATAAGGGGGTGTTACACAACTCATAATATTTTTTTTAAAGAAGTAGAAGTGGGCCAGGAGATATTATTCAGAGCAGCCACTAACATCCAGACATGGCGCTGAGGGCGTCCATTCATCCACCACAGACCTGGGTTGAACTTATTGGTGAGATTAGCTCCAGACCAGTCCATCAGCTGAGAATTAGTTCCTGAAATATTGGTTATAAAAGGGTGATCGTGTCTACACTTTACGGGGTGCAGTTCTCCCGTGGATTCTACAATTTGAGAGGAGTTGATGCAGCGAGGTATCATGAAGGACGAGGTAGAATTGGCATGTACAGGAAACCCAGTAGGCAATGAAGCCATTTGTATATTATATACTTGACTATTATCAGGAATCCAAATTCTATATTTTATGGATTGCATCACAGTACAGCCTGGAATATAACTGTTGGAGTCAGTTGTAAAACATAAAGGGGTTCCAATGCCAGAAGCTGCAAAATCTCCCATCTTAACGTGCTGGACAAAAGGGTCTGGAGCTGTACCGTACGCTGATCTGTTGACATGGACAAACACCTCAGCTCCCTCCCAGGTCGCAGGGTGCACAATCTGTGGATCTGGCACATAAGCCCAGTGGGTCAGCGCTTGTACCATTCTGATGAGTTTCCACAATCCGAACACAACGCTCAGGTAGCCAGCGGGCATCATTTTCATCCTGTGGAAAAACACAGACATGTCCTCAACCCCATGTCAGTACCAGATCAGGCCTGTGCCAAGCACTTGTTAAAGGATCTTTTCACTTAACTTGGGCAAAAGCTCTTTGCTCTCTCTTTTCCCAGAACCGCTGTGCTGCGGAATGGCCATTGAAATCCAATTTGCTCTCTCTTTTCCCAGAACCGCTGTGCTGCAGAATGGCCATTGAAATCCAAATTTAAAAAATTTTGTATGAATAAAGTATGAGAAAGTATATTAACAGGAGAGAAGGGGTATAGTTCCCCCCCTTTTAATTTAGAAATTTGGTGTTTTAACAAACCGTTGGCCCGTTTGACAATTCCTTGACCATGAGGATTATAGGGGATTCCTGTAGAGTGAACAATTTGGTAAGATTTGCAAAAAGTTTGAAAAGTTTGTCCAACATATCTTGGAGCATTATCAGTTTTAATTTGTTTAGGAAGTCCCATAGTAGCAAAGCAGCGTAAGGCATGGGAGATACAATGTTTGCCAGCTTCCCCGCTAAGGCTTAGAAAGAAGATATGGCACTTCCCACCTGATTTGGCTGGAACCTCTGTTCGCCATGTGTGACTAAGACTTGTCACCCAGACATCTGTTTGCAGGACAGAGTGAGACAAGTGTGACCTCAACTCAGTTCCTGTGGACACATGCCCATCCATTCAAGTTGACACTCTTGATGCTAGGCTGAGTCTCAGAGCCAAGGGTCGGTAGCAAAGAAGCAAATTTGTGTTGTTTGTACTCACTGATGGCTTCTGCTAGAACTCAGGTCTTACTGGGGTTTTCCCAGGTAGCCTCTGTGGGAAGGCTTTGAGGAGGATTTATCGAATGGCTTCTCACAGTAGGAGAGGCTCTTTGTGATTTACTTTCTATAACTAGGAGAGTTTTAAGTGCTAGCAATCTTAGGATTTTTCCCCTGGGCAGTGGGACTCCAGAGCTAGAAGCCTAATACGGAATCCAGAATGAGCTGGATATGTCTAGACTGCAATCTTAGAGCTGGAATCCTAGATCTAATACTAAATAATGGTGTGACTGTGATCAAATGAATGCACTTCATTTTTTCACCAGGAAATAAAAAGACTAGAAATTCCTTCTCCTTTGTATGATTTATGTAAATTGTTTGGCATATTAGTGTTTAGAGCTTAAATATTACTTCTGTTTTTTGTGTTGGTTTTTTTTTTGGTAAGTTTCTCAGAAAGACTAGGCAAATTCTCATACCACTAAACCTGCACCCACAGTTCACTAGTCTTTTTCTTACATTCCTTCCTCTGCTCCAAAGAGGAACAAGTGGGAAATGTTGCAAAAGTTGCTCAGAACCTAAAGCTAATGTACATGGCGGTTAGTTAAACATCTGTACATCATTTATAAAGATAATCTTGCATGTCAGTATCTCTTGGTGTTGTAGCAGTGGAATTTGGGTTTTTTCATGATACCTAGTTTTGTCTCCAAAGTGTTCACCAAAATGACAGGGGAAACAGACCATTTAGACTAAAGTATACCGGGTAGAAAGACTTGGATTTATTGGGCAAGGACTTAGTAAAGAGTGTCTTTACAACTTCAATATGAGATGTTTACCAAAATGAGTGTCTTCTCCATCTGACTCGTAGACCTATTCAAATCAGATTTATTTATACAGTGATATTTATAACATAAAGTTGGACAGTCATTATTATATCATCTTTGTCCTCAGTAGAAAGGTATATTTACCTTTTTTGTAAGATCAAGAGACGCTCTAGAATACCAAAAGAAAATGTGCTTTTAAGAACCCCAAATAATTCATCAAAGCTATGTTTAGCAGATTTGCGTTAGCAATGGCAGAGACAAGGAAATAACAGCTGCTATTTGTGGCTTGATCCCTGTCATACCTGACTGTCTCTAAGAAAGTAACTTGGCTCTTCACTATGGGTACAGAATTCTACTTCAGGTTGTGTTCTTTGGATCTTCCATGAAGTATGCATAAAGCAGGCATATTTACAGAAAGGTTTCTCTGTCCAGCCAATGAAGAACGATGGGAATGGATACACCATTCAAGTGATAAGAACTCATTCATCAGTACCATTGGCCTCCTCAGCCTATTAGGTGTTGAAAAGATATGTCCCAGCCATCCCAGAGGACCATGCAGAGATCATCACAGACAGGAGAAGAAGGTTCAAAAGGAGGTTTATTAGTGGGGCCATAGTTCCCATGGGAGAGGGAGCTACATGGTGTCTGCACCTTATCCAGGTGGCAGCTTCTCTCTCTGGTGGTAAAGGGGAAGTAGACAGGTAGTGAGTAGGAGTGGCTCATTAGGTATGGGTGTATCTGGGGGCTAGTGGGAGGAGCTGAGGACCTGAGGCTAAGGAAATGCAAACAGGTATAAGAACCTCTGTGGTGTCATCCATGAAGAATAGGAAATGAAGAAAGCCACCTTGGCTTTTTCATTCACATGTTACACAATCTTGTGCAAATCATTTCCACATATGGCTTTTTACAAACTGGTCATATCATTGTAAGTAAGAGCTGGGCAATAACGACTTAGCATCTTAGTCAATTCTCTACCTAGCATAAATTCTAACCAGTACCAGATTTTGGGATTTTTTTTTGGGGGGGGGCAAATGAGGCAGACTTGCCCTGTATCCTCATGGAGTTTCTAGTTCCATGAAGATGACACCAAATGTTAATTTGAAAAGGACTTTCCATGTGGGATAAGCAAAATCAAGAGGAGTACATTTTGGAGCATATAACCTAAATCTATGAAATGTTTACAATATGGGAAGTTGTTTAAATGGTTTGGTGGTAGAGAAAGAAAACTATACTTATGTTTCAGAAATTCATAATAGAAGAAAATATGGCTCCTGAGAAAATCTGTAGGAATGGATACAAAGTTTGTTGGTTGCCTTTTGAATTTCTAAGAATTGATGGATAGGTAGATAAAGGTACACTGGTAGCTGATCTGCTGATATTCCAAATGAAAGAAACATGATATTTTTTTTCTTGGTCATGGGGCTTGAACTCTGGGCCTGGGCTCTGTCCCTGAGCTCTTCAGCTCTACTCCCTGAGCCACTTTCTAAACATGATTTTTAATATAGAATGGACAGCCTGTTCTATATGATGGTAGTCTACTCTATTCTATGAATAGTGAGAATAAAGTTGAGAACTTCTTGTGTGGAGTGTTTAACAGCTACAGGTAAAAAGTGAGACTAGAAGCCATCTGGTGGTGGCTCACTTATAATTCTAGCTTCTTAGGAGATTGCAATCTGAAGGTTGGGATTCAAAGCCAGCCTAGGCAGGAACTTCCATGAGTCTCTCACTTTCAATAGCCACCAAAAAGCCAAAGTAGAGCTGTGGCTCAAGTGATAGAAAGCCAGCCTTGAGCAAAAAAGTTAAGGGGCAATGCCCAGGCCCTGAGGTCAAGCCCTAGTATGAGCATACTCAGAAAGTAGATACTTCTTAAGGTATCCTCTATACTTATGAAATGACTATTTACAAAGTGGGAGTAAACGCCAACAAGCGCAAGTACCCCTCATTCCCAAGTGGGAGCAGTACAGATCCTGGTGATGGATTGAGGACGCCCCAGTATGGTGATGGACGTAAATGTTCATGCTTGCTTTGAGATAAAGCACTCTTCCCCCTGGTGTCAGAGCCTTTGTGTTCCTTTGCTAATCCAGTTGACTTGAGCATATAAAACTCCATGTCTTGCTGTATACATTTTCAATGATACAGAGAACAGAAACAGTTTTACCTTAAGAAACTTGAATAAGCAACTTGAGATGGTGAATGTTATGGAAATGAAAATGGCAGATATTCTCCACTTCCTGTGACACAGATCAGGGCACAGTGATGAGGGTGCCCCCACGAATATCCCCAGTAAGTCTATCTCAGGCCTACTGAATCCAAAAGGCTGGACATGACATGCTCAGTGACTTTTCTGCTGAGAGTGGACAAGGACAAGTTGCCTTTTGAAGGGGTGTTCTTGTTTCTTCTCTTTTGTCTGCCTTGTTTACAAATGAAGAAGCTAATTCTTCCAATTCTTGCTCTGTGATGCTTGGCTTGGAACTTGAGGCCTTTTCCTTGCTTCATTTAAACCACTCCTCCAGTTCCTTTTTTTTTTTTTTTGGCTTTTGAGTTATCTTTGGATAGTCTTTTGGGCTGGCCAGCCCTCCCCTTCCTCTATCTCTTCCACCTTTCTCCCTTTTCCTCTGCCCTTTTCACTCTTCTTCCCCTTTAACTCCTCCTCCCCTCCCTCCCTTCCTTTTCATTTGATCAGGTGGTCTCAAGACTGTGCTCCTCCCTACCTCTGTTCCCCAGTATCTGGGAAACAGAAGTGTGCCACGATGTCCGGCTTCCTTTCCCTTTCTCACTGTAGTAATTCCGTTGGTAATTATGTAAAAGGATACCAATACTACATGGAGTTTCAATTCACTGTAGCTTATTCGATGTGTAGGAGCAAGCATTCTTTCAAGGCCACAGTCTGCTCTGATTCTGATTGCTTTGTAAGGGTGTAAAATCAACTCTGTGACATGACCCAAATGGAAGCCATCCAAGACCTATCATGAAAAACTGTTTGGGTGCCCTCCTTACCACGATAGAGACTCTCTGGGGTGGTTTGGGGAAGTGGAGAATGTGAAAACTGTTTATGGATGACTGAGCTGCAGGCTGAAACCTGAAACCCAGGATATGACTGGCTACACCTAGAAGCATTGCTACCTAACCTGGCTTGCCAAGATGGGTGAAGTTTGGTGGGGTGGTTTAAAGTGCCATGGAATTTCACAATGCCCCCATCCCTCCCCAATTTGTGTTAACAATGGTGATTCTTACGTGGAGATAGGAGGAACTGAGCTAAATAGGAGTTCACTGCTCCACCAGTTTCTTCCCAATTGAATTGCGAGCTATCCCTTGTCTTCTTTGGTGATGGACAAAATCAGTAGAGAAAGCAGATAGTTTCTCCAACCCATCAGCTCTAAGATACCTGAAATGCAGTCAATGTTGCACTTGTGTATAGTAGATAGAGCCACAGCCATGAACTTTGGGCTAGTATTCCAACAGCTAGAATAAGAGGAATTAGTACTGTCATCAACTTACTGTGGAACTTCTTCCCCTCAAAATTTGGAATTTCTATGAGTACAGGATAATTTGGAATTGCAATGACACTTCTGACGTCATTGCATCCAGAGATGTCACTGCCTCTTCAGTTGAAGGCCTTATTCTCTTCATGAATGGTAGTTGAAATGTATTCATTTCCCTTCATAATGTGTTCCTTACATTGATCACTAGATTCATGCAGTTTTTGTTATAAGGGCATACTTATAGGCTTTGACACCTAAAATGTAAAAAAAAATTATAATTTCAATTTATAGGCGTTCTGTTCTTCATTATGGACATGAAGCTTTAATTCTTGTATTTAAAATATATTCACACGTTATAAAATACAATGATCATATTTACTCTAATTGAGTAAATTGTATCAAGCTCTAGCTTGTACATTATGGTATAACTGGGAGTCAGAATATATGTCTAGATAGTCTTCTTTGTTATCGGTTCCTCTCGCCTCTTCTCCCACTTTTCTCACCTCTTTTCCTCCTCTTCCTTCTCCCTTTTCTTCCCAAAGAGCTCAGTGTTCCTCACTGAACGTGAGGAACCTATTCCTTAATCAGATCGCACTAGGAAGTTGGGGAAATGCACAATGTAACCCACTGTGATATCATACATCACAAACATCAACATCTCTCACCCCATCCGTCTGCCTTAAAGTCTGAGATTTTTTTAAGCCTTTAAGTCATCCCAGTTTTTGACATGTTTCTGTGCATTTTTTCATTTTTCTTTGTGCTTTTATACTTTTTGTTGCCAGCACCAGGGCTTGTACTCAGGTCCTGAGTGCTATCCCTTAGCCTTTGCACTCAAGGATAGTGGTCTACCACTTGAACCAGAGCTCTGTTTCCTGATTTTTTGGTGATTAATTGTAGATAAGAGACTTTCTGGTGCATGCTTTCTTTGAACCTTGATTCTCAGAAATCATTCTCTTGAGGATTACAGACATGAGCCACTGGCACCTTCTCCTTTGAGCTTTTATTCTTCACACATACGCACATAGAGTCTTGTCAACAAGTTGCTGCTGCCATTAACTTTTTAATATAGTTATTGTTAACACTAGAGTTTTGTTGAGCAGTTAATGTTTAGCTGGCCAAATAGTATCTGCAACATAACTTTCCCCCAAATTACAATGTCCCTTAGTATCTGAAGTGGGTTGGCTCTACAACCCATGTGGCTAATGAAGTTCTTTTGATATAAAACAGTATAATACTTGCATATAAACTACAAACATCCTTCATATACTTTGTCTTCTCTAGATTGCTTACAGTAAGTAATATAATTGAAATAATGTGTAGCTAGATTTTATACCATGTTATAGGGCATTATGACAAGAAAACAGTGTGAATGTGTTTTAGTACAGATGCACTGCTTTTCCCTTAAAGATGTACAATCTGTAATTGGTTGAATTTGCATATGCAGAGTATTTATTTGTGCATTATTTATAGAAACTATGGTGTAAGAAAGTTGGTCTTTGGTAAAATGATGATGGTTCTATGTTGAAACTGAAATGGACACCATGAGGAGACTGTGAGTTTTGTGTCTGCATTTAAATGACAGGCAAGATCTTGAGAAATTACTAATATTGTAGCCAATATTGACTGAGAAATCCAATGCATTTCACAGAGAGAGTGTAAATCTGGCCACATTGTAACGAGTACAACAGAAGGAAAATTGAAAGACTAACTTGTTCCCATTGAAATGAATGTCCACTGTCATCAGGTGTTTGAGCAGGGAGTTGTGGATAGCTCTTTGGCCAAGCAAAGCACATTTTATACGTGTCTGGTAGGACATGCAATAGAATGACACAGCAGCTCTACAAGCTATTGAGCTTTGGTGAGTGATTGTTTTCCCTTCCATATATCGTTTCAAACTATGGGCTTCAAGGAAGTCTGCAACATAAAAATGACTTTTTGTTTTGACAGACCTGGGGCTTGAACTCAGGGCCTGGGCACTGAGCTTTTGCTCAAGGCTGGCACTCAGCTCTACTCTGAACTATCTGTTGGTTGGAGCTAAGTGTCTTGTGGACTTTTCCTGCCCAGGCTTGCTTTGAACTGTGATCCTCAGATCTCATTTCTGAGTAGCTAGCATTGTAGGCATAGGCCACCAGTACCTGACTTCCTGACTTTTTCTCCTCTGTCCTTTGTCCTCCTCCTCAGGCCCCCTTCCTTCCTTCCTCCTCCTTTTTTCATCTTTCTTCTTTTTTCCCCTTTTCTTCATTGCTTTGCTTTCTGAGAGAAGTCAATGATCAGCCAACCATGAAATGGGAAAGTGGACCAAATAAGGCTGGATAATTTATTTGAGCCAAACAGAGGTATTATAATCTATTAAAAATATTTAGCCAAACACACTGTATCTGTGACTTTATCTCCTAACCCTGCAGACTGTCTGGTAGTTGCCCAGGACCTGAGGCAGGAAGGCGGACCCATGTGCCTGAACTTTCCAGTCATGTCTTTGCAACTGGTAGTTTTTAATAAAAGAAAAACTCTAACATTGTGAAATTACATCAGTGAAGAAACCATAGCTTTTTATGTTCTTGTATATGCTTTTCTTCTGTGCAACGTTATTCAATGCCCTAAATTTCAGCTAATTTTGAAATATTTTCTTGAATATTGAGATTAGTCTGGAAATCAGGCTAGGAATAAATGAAGTGCTGGTGTGGTAATAAAATTTATGTTACCATTTTATGAATATGAAAATGTCTAATTTTTATAACACAAGGTATCTTTGGATTAAGAAGTCTAGGACATTTTATTCTTTTACACCTTTTTTTTAAAGCAGGAAAACCTTTGCTTCTACCATCAGTCTTGAAAGCAGAAATCCCAGAAAAGAGAATTTTATAATCAGTCACAAAGAATTCCTACACGCTTCATGTATCCCTTCCTCATCATTTCCCATTTCTTAGGAGTCTCCACATTGTTTAATTGTAATCATGTGCAACTAGCATTTTAAAGCTTCACACTGCTTTCACATTTATGGGATATGATGAGAAGATTAAGAATGGTTGAAACTTAAGAATAAATACAGGAAACTTAAGAGTAGATGTAGAAATGCGACTCCACCAGGCTTTCATGGAGCACACATTACCTCAGTGGGCTTCATGTTGTGGCCATCCATATATAGAAGAACAACCTAGAAGGTGCACTGTCCCAAACAACCCTCATTCTAGTCAGGCCCCTCTCCTGTACTCTGCTTTGCAATTCTGTAGCAGGAATCTAAACTCTGGTTTCCTTCCATTGCATTGGTGTTGTTTGACCTGACTTTCCCTCAGCTTGGAACTTACGCATATGGGACTCAGGTGGCAGGGCCCTGCCTTTCCAGGGCCTGCACTTAGTATTCAATCTATTGTGGAGCAGAGGGATGTTCATGACCCATAGCAAAACTCCTCCCACGTCCCATATAGTGACATGTTGTTTCTATTAAGGGATCATTTTCTTAAGTGAAATCATGACCAGTTATGATGGCATGGAAGTATACAGAGGCCAAGTGATATGTGTTACTTTAATTACCGAAGAAGTATCTATTACGATTCCATAATGGTTCAAAGAAGAATTTTAAGACTGAAACATTGGTTTTTTTGTTTGTTTAGTTCAGAAGTAATTGAAATGGAATATGTAAATAGAGTCAAAGTGGACTTTTCCAAGTGAGAAAGAGAAGCCAATTGCACTTCGAAAGAAACTATATGACTATAGCAAGAAAGACATCGCCAATTAACAAATATTTATTTTCCTTTGCTATTCTCTGCTATTTATCCTGTTACATAGTAGTGGAATGAATTAGGAAGAGAGTGATGTAGAGTGCATGGTTTTCCATTGCAACACAAACTGTATCTATCTATCTATCTATCTATCTATCTATCTATCTATCTATCTATCTATCTATCTACCTATATTTTTGCTGTTCCCGGGGTTTGAACTCAGGCTTGGACACAGTTCCTGAGCTTTTTTTGCTTAAGGCTAGCACTCTGTCACTTGAGCAATAGCTCCACTTCCAGCTTTTTGTTGGTTAATTGAAGAGAAGAGTCTCACAGATTTTTCCTGCCCAGGCTGGCTTAGAACCTCGATCCTCAGATCTCAGCCTCCTGAATAGCTAGGATTACTGGCTACAGCCACTGGCTTCCAGCTTACTTTCCCTATAGTCTTAAACTATGTAGGAATCAACTCTTTGGTAAGCTTTTTTCATTTTTATTGTTTATATTAGTAATGATTATTTTGTCTCCATTTTCCTATCTTATGATTATTTAATTAGAAGGCAATTGTTATTTTTTATTTGATTAGTTATTTAAAAGACAGGTCTTTGGGCTTTATATAATAGGATCCAAAGGTAGCACTAATGTCTGTGAACCTTAAAATTATACTATCCCTTTTTTGATGACCAAAGCTCATTAGAAACTGGAGCCTGTGGCTCAGGCCTGTAATCCCAGATCCTCATGAGATTGGAGGATTGTGCTTTGAAACCCGCCCTGGGCAGGGAAATCCATGACATCCATCCTCCATGAACCACCAAAGTACCAGAAATGGTGCTATTTCTCAAGGGGTAGCATGCCAGCATGGAGTGACAAAGCTAAGGGACATAGCCAGTCTCTGAGTTCAATTTTCAGTGCTGGCTCAAAACCAAAACCCCACCAAAACACAAATGACCTGAAAGACTCTAGTCCCTGTGCGTAGGAACTAATAATTTGTCCTACTACTGTGAAGGGAAGAGCTTCTGAGTTCTTACAAAAACTATCTTTAAGTATTTGTGCAAAGGAGTTGCCATTTGACAAAGCAGTTTATGAATATGGCAGATCTTAACCCACCTCACGCCTTTCAACATTCTTGCCCCTCCTTCCTCTGCCCACCCTTTCCATTTTCTTACTTTTGTAGTATGTACAATGAATTCTTGACTACAATTCCCCCTTCTCCTTCATTTGTCCCCCGCTCTCCCCTTGCCCCCACTTGATGAGCTGCTGTTTTTCACCCTTATGCTTTGGGAAGTAATGATAAGCACCACCCCCCCCCCGCCGCCAGTACTTCCTCAGAACTTTCTAGATTCCTAAGAGTGGTCATTGTAAATGTCTAACACAAGAATAAATAGGATAGCAAGATATGAGAGGGTTAAAGACATGCTTTAATCATAATCTTTGTGATTCAAATAAAGAAATGTTGTTGAATAAAGACACTGCACATTCCTGTTGGATATTTCTCACAGAGTGAACACAGTGCTGTCCCAACTCTTTACTCTATTTAAGTTTTTGGCTCATCACTGGTATTTGTTTCATTATCTAACAAAAATATCGCGTGTCTCTTGTTTGCAAAGGCTGCAGAGGAGGGAATGCTGATTCTATGTGTAGAGAGAGAAGGAAGGCTGGAGAGATGTTTGTGCTTGTGCAGAAGCCATTTTTTTTTAATAAACGCAGGATAGGTTGTCCACCTCCCAAATTTTGCACTACTCTTTTCGCTGTCCTAGCTTGACTTATTTTGTTGTATGTTCTCGTTTGGTTATTTCCTTGAACATCCCATCTAATTTCCATCTTATTCATTTTTGTGTTGCAGCTTCTGACAACTGTCTTAAGTCCACACTTCTCTAGATTTTTATACCTAGCAGCCATTTGGCTTCTACTTTTCCTGATCTCTCTCTTCCTCTCTCACTACCTGTGCCTAATGTTGAGGTTATAGTATCCAAAATAGCTCAGACCTCAGCCACCTTGGTGTGTTCATGCTATCTGTCCCTTCCTGCCTCAGTGTCTGTACCTTTTGGCTGGTTTCACTCAGATTATGGCCAGAGAATGGCTGAAGTAAATAACAGGAATGAAGAAAGGAGATGTATGGTGATTAGCAGTTCTTTGAGGGAAATGTTTACCTTTATTCACAAACAGTGTATGTGTTGGTAGTTTTCCTATTGCCAGAGAAAGAGATTGTTGATTCTAAATGTTAGTTATTAACATGAGAATCTTAAGCATTATATGTCATAACTCTAAAAAATGTTAGGGGTTTCAGAATCTTTCAAAAATATTTATTGTCTTTTTTCTCCTTTATTGTCAAAGTGAAGTACAGAGGGGTTACAATTTCATATATAATGCAGTGAGTACATTTCTTGTCCAACATGTTAACGCCTCCTCCCCTCCACATGCCTACCTCTTCCCTCCTGCTTCCCCTTCCACCCACGAGTTGTATGGTTGGTTTACACCAAATGGTTTTGTGA